>NC_057797.1:623763688-624036352 GCF_018294505.1 Triticum aestivum
GTACAGCCCATTTGTCATTACTGATAGGCCATTTTCTTGGCCAGCCGAATGAAGCTCTCCTTGTCTTGAAAGATTTGCAGCCCAACAGGCCTGATAAAGCGACTTACTTGGCAAATCACAAAAAACTGGGTTGTGGCCGTGGACCCATCTCTCAGCCTCTCCATGTATAGTACTCTTCCGATGGAAGTCGGTCATTGACCACATTGACCACGCCGCGCCGAGAGCACCAAGGCGGTGGACGACGGCAAGGCCTAGGAAGGGGACGACGCGGAGCCAGGGAAGACGCGGTAGTGGATGCCCATGCGGAGAGGAATACGAGGGTTCGCTGGTTCGTCTGCGGCGTGAGGCTGCCGTCGCCACAGAATAACGGCCGTTGGATGGACATCATACGGTCACTAGAGCTAGAATGGTTCATATTGACTAAGTTGACAACGCCCTCCGTCCCCGTCAACTTAGTAGGCCCACAAGTCAGTCTCCCACCATGGTGGGTCCCAGCTAGCAGGGGGAGTATTCTTTTTTTCTGCGTAATAAGGAGGCACTTCCGGTGGGTCCGAGCTAACAACGGGGGATCGTTTTTTTCATGAAATACGGTGGCCCGTCTGGTGGGTCCCAGCAGTGAGGGGGAAATGTTTTTTCACAAAATACGATGGCCCGTCCGATGGGTCCCTGCTGTCAGGTGGAGGAATCATTATTTTCTGCGTAATAAGGAGGCATTTCCTTGCTGCGGCCGTGGACCCAGCTGTCAGCCTCTCCATGTACAGTACACTTCCAATGGAAGTCGTTCCTTGACCACGTTGACCACGCCACATTCCGTTGCATGCATGCGTCCATGGGCGTGGTGCGTCCCCACTGTCAGCCTCTCACGTACAGTCATCTTCCAATGACTCTCAGTTGTTCACCATGTTGACCACACCATGCCGAGTACACCAAGGCCGATGGATGACGGCGAGGCCCCAGACTGGAACGACCCGGAGATGGGGAAGACGGGGCAGTGGAGTCGCAGATGGAGATGAGTGGGAAACTTGACTGGTTCGGGTGCGCGGCAGCACAGCCGCGGTGCCTCCCACGGGAGACAGGAGCAAGAACAGAGGTTGAATAAGGAGCACGGCTGTTGGATTAACATCCAATGGTCCAGCTGCTAGAATCATTTGTTGATTAAGTTGACAAAGCCCTGCGTACACGTCCGCTTAGTAGGCCCACAAGTCAGGCACCAAATCTGACGGGTCCCAGCTGTCAACGGGGGGAATACTTTTTTTCGTATAACAATGAGGCACTTCCTTCCATGCGAAGATACAGCCGGTGGGCCCAAGCTGTCAGATGGAGGAAACATTTTTTAGCTTAATAAGGAGGAACTTTCCATGTGTGTGACCATGGACCTCATGGGTCCCAGCCGTCAGGCTCTCCACGTACAGTCCTCTTTCGATGACTCCCGTTTGTTGACCACACCACACCGAGCGCAGCGAGGCGGTGGACGACGGCGAGGCACCGGACGAGAACGACTCGGGGATGGGAAGACGCGGCAGTGGAGTCACAGATTGAGAGGAGGAGAAGGGTTATAACTGGTTCTGGTGCGGCGTGGGGCTGCAGTCGGTGGAGAAAAATAGGAGGTGTGGAGGGGTGGAGGGATAGCCTGGCCAGTGGTAGGGTAGCACTTTGCAGCGATGCGTGCTAAGCAGGGCCACTAGCCGCTGGAGGCCGGACCAGGCGGTCCCGGCGACGCCGAAGGAAGAAGATGAGAGACTGAAGGTGCATGCCAGCCATTGGATATAAATCCAATGGCGGTGGATGTCGTAATCATTTGTTGACCAAGTTGACAATGCCATGCGTATGCTTCGACCTATTGGCCCACATGTCAGCCTGCAAAAATGTGGCATATATTTAACCCATGTTTTCTAGAATGTACAGTCCATTTGCTGGGCTGGGTGAACAAATAATTTCGCGTCAATGCGGCCCATTTATATTTTCTAAGGAATCCCAACCCATTTTCACTTCCTTCAAATACACGAATTAGCTGGGCTTGTTATATATATAATGTTATGTTAGAAGGAACAATTAATATCAAAAAATAAACCAGAGAGGCACATTTTTTATATACATAATTAACAAATTAGCGAGTTATTGCTCAGAATAAAAATGAGCGCGTTATTATTACATTGGTCCTTCAAATCTTCGCAAGCTTTTGTACGCAATCACCAGGATTTTCCTTGCCTATGAGTCAAAAACAACCAGGATTTTCCTTGCCAACTTCTGTTGAACATTTACTTTTATAAGTTAATAACACGTGGGATGTTTTTATAATGTATATATAAGTCTCTATAAAATATACGATAATAGTAATAATATAAATATATATAATGTGGTTAAAAAATACATTGGGGTGCCGATCTTTAAGAAAAAGCCCATAGTCCGCTATGGACCTCAATAAATAAGTTGAAACCACTGTCACCGTATGTCATGGGCTACACATGTTAAAATACAAAACCTAGGCCTAGCTGATACTTGTTCGCCCTCTAGAAAAAAAATGATACCAGATCCCCGACCAAACTTGATTAAAGAGGGGGCCGGCGGCACGAACGAAGAAGCACATCACGAGCGATTTTTTTCTTCAGTGGATGGCTCTCTATGGCATTTTTTTACTTGCCTCTGCACCATAAAACTTGTATTTTCAGCCTCGCAGTCCGTGGTGGACCAGCAGCCCATTTGCTGGGCAGGCCAACCTACAGAAACCAGCACTCCATTTTTCACCAAGCCCCCAAAACAACGCAGTACTATGTTTGTTTGAGGCCGAAAACATTACGGCAGGGGTTGAGCGGGGGAGGGGGCAAGACAGAGCAAAAAGATTAAAAAGAGCTGATGGGCCGTTGCTATCCTAACAAAGCAGGTGTAATTCTTCTCTGGAAGAAGGTCCAGAGCTCCCGAATTCTGATGCGGCCCCCGAATAGCGATCCAGAGCTCCGATGCGGCTCAGCTCCTGGCAAGAGAAGGGCCTATCCTGGGTTCTCTAGGCGAGCTGACAAGGCTCCAGACATGTGTCCAGAACATGATATCCAATAGGATCAAGCTTGTCAATGTGATCCAGGTTATGCTCATCCGCCGGATCCTCCCATGCCAACGCCGGACTTGCTATTTATGGGAATTCGATCCGGCCAAGCATCAGACGCTACTAGATCTCTTCGGCACAACACACGAGGATGTTTGGAAAGTGCTTTTCAAGGCCGGAGAGACGCCACCGCCTACAACCGAGGATCATGGGCTTAGCTCAAAGAGCCAAGCTAATTCGGTAAGTTCTTTCACGCTCTCAAGGCATAATTTTCACCAGCGCATTATGAGAAAGAAGTCTAAGCTCTCCTATCAATTTTTTCCTTAGGCCTGACCGACATAGCGAGGCGGATTAACTGTCCAGCCCTGCTACCCAAAGACAAAGAGACCCCACTCCTGATGAAGATGTTGTTCCCGGCGCCTTATGAAGTGCCAGAGAAGAAGACTAAGAAGGCGGCGAAGGGGACCAGGAGTGGCCTTCGGTGAAAGGATACTTCGGACCTGACGTCCGAAGATGAGACTGACCCTTTGGTTGCTGAAGATGACGAGGAGGAGGAAGAAGACAATTCCCCCCTGAGGGGGGGGGGAGGGTGGCCTCCATGAACCTGGAGGTGAAGGCACCCAAGAGGGGGAAGGGCTCTCTCGCGGATAACTCCGTGTGGGATGTCGATAGCAGTTCGGAGGGAATGCCCTGGACCAAGCCTCTGGCCGCTTCGTGAGTACCAAAGACCTTATGCTCATCCAAATGTATGGCCCTTCCCCTTTTCCATATTAATATGTTTAATTTATTCTATTGCAGTCCGGCCCGCGACAGTTCGCCGCAATCCTCGACAGAGGGATCGCTAGACTCAAAGGAGATGGCTAGCATATCGCCGCCACCTGCTCACTCTGCCTCGCCCAAAGGCGATGATGAGGTGGTGTCTGAAAGAGCCTTTCCCGACCAAGGGGAGGCTACGGAGATCATCAGGGCGGCGTCCAAGGATGACTCCACGGCCGCCGGACACATGGGGCAAGAAACCCCCATGGGGACTGATGGTGGCGGCCGAGTTCCATTCGGTCTTCAGTCGGATATCATTCCGGAGACCTAGGCGGCGCCGGAGTCCGGCGAGCGGCCTTCCCTGAAAGGGGGGGTGTGTGCCTGTTTCGCTAGTGGCCTCCATCCAACCGGAGGCGCCGGATGATCTGCTGGAAGCATTGCAAGGTGCTTCCATTGTAGATGAACACCGTGTCCTCATGGGTACGGTGATCACAAAGGTCCAGTCTGCCAAAAGCGGGCTGACTGAAGCCTGCACTAGCCTTTTAACAAGTTTTGAGGTAATTATAGCATAGACAGTAGTCCCTGATGCTCTGTTCAGTGTTCGGAAAGAAAAGCCGAACAGAGGATCAAAACAATTTTAGCAGGAGCCTAACATATGATGTCTATGTAAATAAGTAGGCGTAGCTGCTGGCTGCTATCGCTCATACTGCGGAGGTCTTCGAACTAAAGCAGAGCTTGGAGCGGGCCTAGGAGGAGCTCAGCCTTGTGAATAAGCAGTTGGAGGACAGCCAAGGTATGCAGTAACATGTGCGTGTATGTTAGGAAAGATGAATAATTCATGCTGACTAAAGTGTCATGGACTATGATAGGGGCCACGACCGAGGTGGCAGCCCTCAAGAAGGCATTAGCCGAGACCGAAGACAAAGCGGCCAAGGAACATGCTGTACGTGAAAAGCACGAGGCCCGTGAGGGAGTCCTGGATTAGGGGGTCCTCGGACAGCTAGACTATATCCCTTGGCCGGGTGGGAATCTCCTTTGCGTGGAAGGCAAGCTTGGAAATTCAGATATGTAGATCTCCTCCCTTGTAACCAACTCTGTGTAACGCTAGCCCCTCCGGTGCCAGTATAAACCAGAGGGTTTAATCCGTAGGACAACAACAATCATACCATAGGCTATCTCCTAGGGTTTAGCCTCTTCGATCTCGTGGTAGATCAACTCTTGTAATACTCATATCATCAAGATCAATCAAGCAGGAAGTAGGGTATTACCTCCATCGAGAGGGCCCAAACCTAGGTAAACATTGTGTCCCCCTCTCCTGTTACCATCTGCCTTAGACGCACAGTTCGGGACCCCCTACCCGAGATCCGCCGGTTTTGACACCGACATTGGTGCTTTCATTGAGAGTTCCACTGTGCCGTCACAATCAAGGCTTGATGGCTCCTTCAATCATCAGCAACGATGCGATCCAGGGTGAGGTTTTCCTCCCCGGACAGATCTTCGTATTCAGCGGCTTTGTACTGCGGGCCAACTCGCTTGGCCATCTGGAGCAGATCGAGAGCTACGCCCCTGGCCATCAGGTCAGGTTTGGAAGCTTGAACTGTAAAGCCGACATCTGCGGAGACTTAATGTTCGACAGATGCGAACCCATGTCAGGTGCGCCGCACAGTCACGATGGGCACGATTTAGCTCTGCCGACGGCCAGTGTTCGAGAGATCGCACCTGTAACTACTCCGGCCCTCAATTAGGAACAGATTGCGCCGCCCGACGATGGGTGGATGGACCCCGCCACGGAGGCCGCACACTCAGCAGCGATAGAGCCGAATGCTGACTTCACCTCCTATGAGACCTGTGTTACCGGAAGCTCGGATTCGTCCCCGGCCACAGACTCCGAACCACTCGCGGCCGGGCCCATCCAATCTGATTGGGCACCAATCATGGAGTTCACCTCCACGGATATCTTTCGGCACTCGCCCTTAGGCGACGTACTAAACTCATTACGGTCTCTCTCCTTGTCAGGAGACCCTTGGCTGAAGTATGTCCGGCTCGAGTGGGAAGCGGACGGTGAAGAAATTCGTTCCCCACCCACCACCCACTTAGTAGCCAGTGTCGACGACCTAACCGACATGCTCGACTTCGACTCCGAAGACATCGACGGTATGGACGACGATGCGGGAGACGAACAGGAACCACCGCCCATAGGGCGCTGGACTGCCACCTCATCGTCTGATTGATATATACATGGTGGACACCCCCAATGAAAGCAATGGCAATAAGGCAAAGGAGGATAATCCCCCCGAGAAGCAATCCCAAGAGCCGGCGTCATCGGCGCCGCTCTAAGCCCCGCCATAGCAAAAACAGCGATACCGGCACAGGAGACAATAACGCTGCTGAGGGAGTCCTGGATTAGGGGGTCTCGGGACAGTCGGACTATATCCTTTGGCCGGACTGTTGGACTATGAAGATACAAGATTGAAGACTTCGTCCCGTGTCCAGATGGGACTCTCCTTGGCATGGAAAGCAAGCTAGGCAATACGGATAAGTAAATCTCCTCCCTTGTAACCGACTCTGTGTAACCCTAGACCCCTCCGGTGTCTATATAAACCGGAGGGTTTAGTCCGTAGGACAAGATACGTACAATCATACCATAGGCTAGCTTTTAGGGTTTAGCCTCTACGATCTCGTGGTAGATCAACTCTTGTAATACTCATATCATCAAGAACAATCAAGTAGGATGTAGGGTATTAACTCCATCAAGAGGGCCCGAACCTGGGTAAACATCCTGTCCCCTGGTTCCTGTTACCATCCGCCTTAGACGCATAGTTCGGGACCCCCTACCCGAGATCCTCCGGTTTGGACACCGACATTGGTGCTTTCATTGAGAGTTCCACTATGTCGTCACCATAAGGCTTGATGGCTCCTTCGATCATCGGTAGCGATGCGGTCCAGGGCGAGGTTTTCCTCCCCAGACAGATCTTTGTATTCGGCAGCTTCACACTGCAGGCCAATTCGCTTGGCCATCTGGAGTAGATCGAGAGCTACGCCCCTGGCCATCAGGTCAGATTCGGAAACTTAAACTACACTACCGATGTCCGCGGAGACTTGATCTTCGACGGATTCGAGCCCGTGTCAGGTGCGCCGCACAGTCATGACGACCACGACGTAACTCTGCCGTCGGACAGTGTTCGGGAGATCGCATCTGCAACTACTCCGGCCGTCAATCCGGAGAAAATTGCACCAACCGAGATTGGAGGGATAGACCCCGCCATGGAGATCGCACTCTCAGTGGCGATGGAGCCGGATACTGACTTCACCCCTTACGAGAGTTGTGTCGCCGAACTACTGGATTCACCTCCGGCCACGGACTCCGAGCCGCTTACATCTGTGCCCATCGAATCCGACTGGGCGCCGATCATGGAATTCACCTCCACGGATATCTTTCAGCACTCACCTTTCGGCGATGTGCTAAATTCATTAAGGTCTCTCTCCCTGTCAGGAGAACCTTGGCCGAACTATGTCCGGCTAGAATGGGATGCGGACGACGAAGAAATTCGCTGCACACCGACCACCCACTTAGTAGCCACTGTCGACGATTTAACCGACATGCTCGACTTTGACTCCGAAGACTTCGATGGTATGGACAACGATGTAGGAGACCAACAGGAACCTTCGCCCACCAGGCGCTGGACCGCCACCTCAGCATATGATATATACATGGTGGACACCCCCAAAGAAGGCAATGGCGACAAGACAGCGGAGGATGACCCCTCCAAGAAGCAACCCAAGCGTCGACGTCAGCGGCGCCGCTCTAAGTCCCGCCACAGCAAAAGTAGTGATACCGGCACAGGAGATAATAACACACTGGATAGTGCCAAAGACAACAACAATTCCCTCTAGCACGATGTAGAGCCGGAGGACGAACAAGCTAGCCCTCCAGAGCGGGCAGCAGATGGAGAACCGTAGGAGGAAAATTACATGCCTCTCTTCGAAGACGAGGCGAGCCTCGGCGACGAAGAATTTATCGTGCCTGAGGACCCTATTGAGCAAGAGCGCTTCAAGCGCCGGCTTATGGCCATGGCAAATAGCATGAAGAAAAAGCAGCAACAGCTTCAAGCTGATCAAGACTTGCTAGCAGACAGATGGATCGAAGTCCTTGTTGCCGAGGAGTACAAACTCGAGCGCCCCTCCAAGAGTTACCCAAAATGCAGGTTGCTACCTCACCTCGAGGAGGAAGCATTGAAACCTCATTCACCAGTGTACGATGCGGCTCACCGGCCACTACGTGGCCAAGCCAGAGAGGTGTTTCAGCCTGAAGTTCAGCCTGCACCCCGCGGCCACTCAATCAAAAATACTAAGGCCCGGGGCAACACAGGGGACCTGCGAGACGTATTGGACAGTAAGGCAAAAATCGCAAGGTCAACATACAGGTCATGGGAACGCGCACCAACACAGGATGATGATCGTCGCGTGAGATACACCAAGAGTAAATTTGGCCGAGCCGAATACAGCAGACAAGACTCATACGAACTGCGTCGGGATATAGCCTGGCACAGAGGCGCCACACACCCCCTATGCTTCACTGATGAAGTTATGAATCATGAATTCCCGAAGGGTTTCAAACCCGTAAATATCGAATCATACGATGGCACAACAGATCCCGCTATATGGATTGAGGATTTCCTCCTTCACATCCACATGGCTCGCGGTGATGATCTACACACCATCAAGTACCTCCCACTAAAACTCAAAGGACAAGCTTGGCAATGGCTGAATAGCTTGCCAGTAGACTCCGTCGGCAGTTGGGAGGATCTGGAAGACGCATTCCTTGACAATTTCCAGGGCACTTATATGCGACCACCGGATGCTGATGACTTGAGCCATATAACTCAGCAGCCAGGGGAATCGGCTAGACAATTCTGGACTCTATTCCTGACTAAGAAAAACCAAATTGTCGACTGTCCGAACGCAGAGGCCCTCGCGGCATTCAAGCACAACATCCGTGACGAGTGGCTGGCCCTCCACCTTGGCCAGGAGAAGCCAAAGTCTATGGCAGCCCTCACGACACTCATGACCCGCTTTTGCGCGGGCGAGGATAGCTGGCTGGCTCGCTGCAATAACACATCGAGGAATCCGGGCACTTCGGGTACCAAAGATGCCAATGGCAGACAACATCATAACAGACCAAAGCGTTGCAATAACGGCGATAACACCGAGGATACGGTATTCAATGTCGGATTCAAAGGCTCTAGATCCGGTCAGCGGAAAAAACCATTTAAAAGAAGTACTCCAGTTCCGTCCAGTTTGGATCGCATACTGGATCGCTCGTGTCAAATCCATGGCACCCCCGACAAGCCAGCCAATCACACCAGCAGAGAATGTTGGCTGTTCAAGCAGGTCGGCAAGTTAAACACCGAAAACAAGGACAAGGGGCTGCATAGTGATGACAAGGAGGAGCCCTGGCCGCCGAACACAGGAGGACAGAAGGGGTTCCCCCCACAAGTGAAGACGGTGAACATGATATACGCAACCCACATTCCCAAGAGGGAGCGGAAGCATGCACTAAGGGACGTCTATGTGATGAAGCCTGTCGCCCCAAAGTTCAATGGTCTGCTTGCACGATCACCTTTGATCGCAGGGACCACCCCACTAGCATCCGTCATGGCGGATCCGCCGCACTGGTCCTAGACCCCATCATCGACGGATTTCACCTCACTCAACTCCTTATGGATGGTGGCAGCAGCCTGAACCTGCTCTATCAGGATACAGTGCGAAAATTGGTATCGATCCCTCGAGGATCAAACCCAGTAAAACCACCTTTAAAGGCGTCATCCTAGGTGTAGAGGCCCATTGCATAGGCTCAATCACACTAGAAGTGGTCTTCGGATCACCGGACAACTTCCGAAGCGAGGAGTTAGTCTTCGATATCGTCCCGTTTCGCAGTGGCTATCACGCACTGCTTGGACGAACAACATTTGCAAAATTTAATGTAGTGCCGCATTACGCATACCTCAAGCTCAAGATGCCAGGACCCAGGGGGTCATAACGATAAATGGAAACACAAAACACTCGCTCCGCACGGAAGAGCACACTGCGGCCCTTGCAGCCGAAGCACAAAGCAGCCTTTTAAGGCAGACCACTAATTCGGCATCACAGCCCCCAGACACCTTCAAGCGAGTCTGGAATAAGCTGCAACAGGATCACCTGGAACATTCAGAGCTCACCTAGCAATTCGGCCCCCGTCCCAGTCCCAGTCAAGCAATGAAATCCGTGCCACGCGTACATAACTACGCACTAAAAATACCATGGACATAGGCGGGGCACGATCAGGGCACATCCCGCAATGCGGCTTAACCACCCTAGGGGCTGTATACCTTTATCATTTCTTTTCTCTTTCAGGGCCTAACTCTCTGGAAGCCCTTTCTGGCAGTACAATTGTCGGACACATTCGTAAGCAACAACCAAGGCGGCAAGAAGCTAAGATGAACACGGGAACCCCCAGGTGGTCTCTAATAATAATTGATATACCCGTTTTTCACTATCTATGTGCAGCTTGCCCTGGCATAGGACATTTTGAATTGTCCTACTTTCAGCTTATGGCACTACTTGTACCAGTATGCTTCGACGTATTATTTAAATAACAATGCATAGCGTTAGTCTATTATTGCATTATTCATACTTCTTTCTTTTTCCTTTATGTCCATTTACGACGATCCGCACCCGTCAATTCGGGTACGGTCAGTATGCCAGGGGCTTTCGTTTACCCCATAATACGACGCGAGAAGTCCGAACACTTTCAACAGTGCGGCACCCCGAAGTTATAGCATTATATGCATCAGCTCGGAGTCATGTCTTTGGTCAAATGTTGGGATTGTCGGGCTCCCATGCTTTGGTACCTTATGTTCTGCTATATCGGCTAAGGTAGTAGTGGGAGAACTAGTCCGATTGTGTCCCGGTTCTTCTGGACGAACACCTTAGTAGAGAAAGCCGAAAACTGACTGTCATGATAAGGCGAGAGTTGGTCGCTGTTCGATAGGTCTCAAGTCCTTCAAGACTTTTGCCGCTTCAAGCGAGGAGTCGTCCTTGCCCGACTTAGGCATGTACAGCGCCCCAAATTCGGTCTTCCAAATACTAGGGGCTTCTCCAAAATTTAAAATTGTTGACTTCTATGGCTAAGTGAGAGTGATAAAGCATTATAGTCTGATTGCCTGGTTCGTTGTGCTGAACACCTCCCTCGAAGGACCCAAAATTGGGATAAAGAGTGCTCAGGTTTATCCCGAACACCCCAGTACTAGTTACATGGGGGCAGAAGCCGACGACTGGCCAACTCTCAGATTTCATAAACGGCCGCACAGAAGGTAATATTTTAAATTAAAAAAGCGTTGTATAGCGCAAATGAACTCGTTTCACATTACAGGATCACATGAACATGTTCATTCAAAAATTACATCCTTGGCACATTCATCCGCCACTAGGCGGGAACCCTTCAGGACACTCTCATAATAATTTTCGGGGCAGCGATGCTCCTTGCCCTCCGGCGGCCCCTCCTTCACAAGCTTCACGGCGTCTAGCTTCGCCCAGTGCACCTTCGCCCAGGCAAAAGCCCTGCGCGCGCCCTCGATGCACACGGACCGCTTTAGGACTTCAAGCCGTGGGCAGGCATCCACAAGCCGCCTCACCAGACCGAAGTAGCTGCCGGGCAGGGGCTCGCCGGGCCACATCCGGACTATAAGGCCCTTCATGGCCTGTTCGGCCACCTTGTGAAGCTCGACCAATTGCTTCAGCTGGTCGCTCAAGGGCACTGGGTGTTCAGTCCCAGTATACTGGGACCAGAACAACTTCTCTGTCGAGCTCCCCTCCTCAGCTCGGTAAAACTCTGCGGCATCCAGTACACTGCAGGGAAGATCTACAAACGCTCCTACAGAGCTCCGAACTCGGGTAAGAAAAAGGAAAGTCTCCTTCACGTGCTTGCTTTGCATAATGAATGCCTTACCCGCTGCTACCTCCTTCACCGCGTCAATCTCCTGGAGGGCCTTGTGGGCTTTGGCCTTGGCTCTCCCGACGCTTTCAAGCGCCTGCGCGAGCTCGGACTCTCGCGTCTTAGAGTCAAGCTCTTGCTGCACCTTGCCTACTCGGGCTTCTTGCTTCTCCCGTTCAATGCGCTCCTTGGTCGCTTTGTTTTCGGCCTTGGACAACGCCTTCCTCAGGGTTGCAACTTCGGTCATGGCCCCTGGCAAAGCCATGATGATCCTATTACTTTACACCAGAATTTCTTTTTAACTATATAGACAGGGGTATTTCTTACCTTTGCTCTCCTCGAGTTGCCTCTTGGTAAGGCCAAGCTCGTCCTCGGACCGCTTCAGATCCTGCTTCAGTGCAGAGACCTCTGCAGTACGTGCGGCAGCGGCCAGCAGTGAAGCCTGCACATACACATAGACATTTTTCTGATTAGACTCCTGAGTTATCATTTGATCCTCTATTCGGCCTTTCTTTGCAAACGCCGAACAAAGCATCAGGGGCTATTGTCCATGCGGTAATATTTTCCTATATTTTCATTGCTTACCTCAAAGCCTGTTAGGAGGCTGGCACAAGCTTCAGTCAGTTCGTTTTTGCGGACTGAACTTTCTCAATCACCGCACTCATGATAGTGCGGTGCTCTTCGTCGATGGAAGCGCCGCGGAGCGCTTCCAGTAGGTTGTCTGGTGCCTCTGGATGGACAGAGGACACCGGCACGGGCGTCTTTCCCCCCTTAATGGGGATCGCCTGCCGAAGTCCGGAACCACCGGAGATTCCGGGGCAGTATTCGGCTGGGGGCCGAACTTGGAGCCCATGGGGATTTTGCTCCCTTTGCGCCCAGGCTCCGGAAGGACGCCTCGAGGCGCCCCCAGGACGACCTCCCATTGGCCCGGTGCCTGTTGAGACAACACCTTGACGTTGTCCGCAGGGCAAGGGGTGGAGGCGGTCAGAAGTGAATCGCTGTTCATATACGACGAGTCCAAAGAACCGTCTGACGATACGTCGATACAAGCTCGAGACGGGCTGCATAATAATATTCGGCATAAGTAGAAGCAGTGCAATAAAACATACCATGAATTAGTATGGTATCCGGACACTTACGACTTCGCCAGGGGCTTGTCCCTGGGGAACCACTCGTCATCGCTGTTGGCGGCCATAGTGGAGCAATCCGGATGGAGGGTCCTCCCCTTCTTGGACCCTACGGCCTCCCCGGTGGGGTCGGCCTTCCTTTTCTTGTCTCCCCGGCTTGGGGGGAGAATTTTCCTCCTCCTCCTCATTTTCGTGGGAGGAGTGCGCGTCAGAGTTATCGGACGATGAGTCCGATACAACCTTGCGCCGAAGACCCTTTCGGGTCCCCGTGGCCTTCTTCCTGGTCTTCTTCACCGGCACCTCATAAGGTGCAGGAGCCAGCATCTCCGTCAGGAGAGCATTTGCAGGATCTTCAGGCAGTGGGGCTAGGCAATCGAGCTGCTCCGCTATCTTTATCCGGTCCTGTTAATGACATGGGAGCTTAGATCCCGCACATAATTTAAACCAGGGCAAATAAACACCCTATGAAATATAAAAACTTACCGGATTGGCATGGCGCTTTGCGCTGAGTCCATGGTCCTCGGTGAGGGAAGGAGGTACCTCGGCGCCCTTGAACAACACCCTCCAGACGTCGTCGTGCGTCGTGTCGTAGAGCTCTCGCAGCGTCCGGTGCTTGGCCGGGTCGAACTCCCACAAATTGAATGCCCGTGGTTGGCACGGGAGGATCCGGCGAAAGAGCATGACCAGGACCACGTTGACGAGCTTGATTTTCTTGATCATCATGTTCCTGATGCAGGTCTGGAGTCCGGTCAGCTCTATCGAAGAACCCCAGGACAGGCCCTTCTCTTTCTAGGAGGTGAGCCACGTGGGGATTCCGGATAGAAATTTGGGGGCCGCCACCCAGTTGGTGTCGCGCGGCTCAGTGATGTAGAACCACCCCGATTTCCACCCCTTTATGGTATCCACATAGGTGCCCTCGAGCCAGATGACGTTGGGCATTTTTCCCACCATGGCGCCTCCGCACTCTGCTTGCTGGCCGACCACCACCTTTGGTTTAACATTAAAGGTTTTCAGCCATAGGCCGAAGTGGGGCCTGATGCGGAGGAAGGCCTTGCACACGACGATAAACGCCGAGATGTTGAGGATGAAGTTGGGGGCCAGATCATGAAAATCCAGCACGTAGTAGAACAGGATCCCGCGGAAAAATGGGTGGAGGGGAAATCCCAATCCGCGGACGAAATGGGTAATAAAAGCTACCCTCTCATGGGGTTCGGGCATAGGGACGATCTGCCCTACATCTGGCAGCCGGTGCGCGATATCCGCGGCCAGATATCCGGCTGCCTGCAACTTTGTGATGTGCTCCTCCGTGACGGAGGAGACCATCCACTTGCCTCCTGCTCCGGACATGCTTGGAGTGGTTTGAGAAGAAGAATGCAAGCTTGGGCGCTAGAGCTCGAGTGTGCAGGAATGGGTAAGCAAGGAGGAAGAAGGCGTGGGTGAAAAGAGTGAATCCTTGTCCCTTTATAAGGGCGGAAGAGGCGATGCGTCTCCCCACTTGCCTGGTAAAACTGCTTATTCCCCAGGCGCCGTAATTGATGGCGCGGTTGGGTTACCCATGTCCCTATTGATGAGAATCCCGTAATAAGGGGGACACGATCTCTGCTTTGCCAAGACGTGTTGAGAAAACCACCCCATGTTATGTGCGCTCCTGGTTGAGAAAAACGGTTCGAATAATGACCGAGACATGAAATAACGTCGTGCTGTTAGAACGCGTTAGCAGATTAGACTTGTGCAAATATTATTCTCTCTACGGTAGTATGTGGAACTTGTTTTGCAGAGCCGGACACTATTCTGGTGTTCAAAATCTTCTATGGAGTATTCGGAGGAGGAACCTGCCTTGCAATGCCGAAGACAATACTGCGTGCCGTACTCATCGTCATTGAAGCCTGGTTCAGGGGCTACTGAGGGAGTTCTAGATTAGGGGGTCTCCGGAAAGCCGGACTATATCCTTTGGCCAGACTGTTGGACTATGAAGATAGAAGATTGAAGACTTCGTCCCGTGTCTGGATGGGACTCTCCTTGGCGTGGAAGGCAAGCTAGGCAATACGGATATGTAAATCTCCTCCCTTGTAACCGACATGTGTAACCCTAGCCCCCTCCGGTGTCTATATAAACCAGAGTGTTTAGTCTGTAGGACAAGATACATACAATCATACCATAGGCTAGCTTTTAGGGTTTAGCCTCTACGATCTCGTGGTAGATCAACTCTTGTAATACTCATATCATCAAGAACAATCAAGCAGGACGTAGGGTATTACCTCCATCAGGAGGGCCCGAACCTGGGTAAACATCGTGTCCCCTGCTTCCTATTACCATCCACCTTAGACTCATAGTTCGGGACCCCCTACCCGAGATCCACCGGTTTTGACACTGACAGCTGCAAATAGTGCCAAAGATGAAGACAATCCCCTCCGGCCACGCTTTGAGCAGGAGGATGGGCAAGCCAGCCCTAAGGAACAGGTAGCAGATGGAGAATCAGAGGATGACAATTACATGCCTCTCTCCGAAGATGAGGTCAGCCTCGGCGATGAAGAACTTATCGTGCCTGAGGATCCCGTCGAACAGGAGCGCTTCAAGCGTCGGCTTATTGCCACAGCAAAAAGCCTAAAGAAAAAGCAACAACAGCTTCAATCTGAGCAAGATCTGCTAGCGGATAGATGGACTGAGGTCCTGGAAGCCGAGGAACACGAACTTGAGCACCCAATCAAAAGTTTCCTAAAGCGCAGGTTGCTACCCCAACTTGAAGAGGAAGCATTAAAGTATGCGCTTCCAGCGTATGATGCGGCAGAATGGCGACCTCATGGCCGGGACAAAGTGGCATATAAGCCCGAAGTCCAGCCTGCACCCCATCGCCAGTCAAACAAATACAACAAGGCCCGGGGTAACACGCAGGACCTACGAGACATATTGGAAAACAAAGCAGGACACAAAAGATCGATCTTCGGATCACGAGGGCGCGCCCCAACACATGACGATGACCGTCATGCCGAATATACCGAAAGAAAATCCGACCGGGCCAAACACAGCAGACAAGACTTGTACGAACTACGTCGTGACATAGCACGGCATAGAGGTGCCGCACACCCCCTATGCTTCACTGATGAAGTAATGGATCATGAATTCCCAGAAGGGTTTAAACCCGTGAATATTGAATCATACGATGGTACTACTGACCCCGCGGTATGGATAGAGGATTTCTTCCTCCACATTCACATGGCCCGCGGGGATGATCTACACACCATCAAATACCTCCCGTTAAAACTCAAAGGACCAGGTCGGCATTGGCTAAATGGCTTGCCAGCAAACTCCATCGGAAGTTGGGAGAACCTGGCAAACACATTCCTAGACAACTTCCAGGGCACTTATGTGCGACCACCGGAAGCTGATGATTTAAGTCACATAACACAACAGCCCGGAGAGTCAGCCAGGAAATTTTGGACTCGGTTCCTAACCAAAAAGAACCAAATTGTAGACTATCCAGATGCCGAAGCCCTAGCAGCCTTTAAACATAACACCCGTGATGAGTGGCTCGCCTGTCATCTCGGCCAAGAGAAGCCAAAGTCCATGGCAGCCCTCACAACACTCATGACCCGCTTCTGCGCGAGCGAGGATAGCTGGTTGGCCCGTAGCAACAACACAACAAGCAACCCTGGCACATTGGAGGCCAGAGACAGCAACGGAAGCCACGTCGCAACAGATACAAGCGCCGCAACAACGGCGATAACGCCGAGGACACGACAGTCAATGCCGGATTCAGTGGATCTAAATCCGGTCAGCAGAAAAAGCCGTTCAAAAGAAACAATCCGGGCCCGTCCAGTTTGGACCGCATACTCGACCGCTCGTGTCAAATTCACGGCACCCCCGATAAGCCAGCCAACCACACCAACAGAGAATGCTGGGTGTTCAAATAGGCCGGCAAGTTGAATGCCGAAAGCAAGGAAAAGGGGCTGCATAGCGACGACGAGGAGGAGCCCCGGCCACCGAACACATGAGGACAGAAGAAATTTCCTCCCCAAGTGAAAACGGTGAACATGATATATGCAACCCATATCCCCAAGCGGGAACAGAAGCGTGCACTCAGGGACATCTACGCGATGGAGTCAGTCGCCCCAAAGATGAACCCATGGTCTTCTTGTCCGATCACCTTTGATCGCAGGGACCACCCCACTAGTATCCGTCATGGCAGTTCTGCCGCATTGGTCCTTGATCCTATCATTGACGGATTCCACCTCACTCGACTCCTTATGGATGGTGGTAGCAGCCTGAACCTGCTTTATCAGGATACGGTGCGCAAAATGGGTATAGACGCCTTGAGGATCGAACCCACCAAAACCACCTTCAAAGGTGTCATACCAGGTGTAGAGGCCTGTTGCACGGGATCAATCACACTGGAAGTGGTCTTCGGATCTCCGGATAACTTCTGAAGCGAAGAGTTAATCTTCGATATCGTCCCCTTCCGCAGTGGCTATCACGCACTACTCGGACGAACCGCATTCGCTAGATTCAATGCGGTACCGTATTGTGCATACCTCAAGCTCAAAATGCCAGGACCTCGCGGGGTTATAATAGTTAATGGAAACACAGAACGCTCGCTCTACACGGAGGAGCACACTGCGGCCCTTGCAGTAGAAGTACAAAGCGGCCTTTTGAGGCAAACCGCCAATTCGGCGACAAGGTCCACAGACACATTTAAGCGAGTCCGGAATAACCTACAACAAGATCACCAGGCGCGTGCAGAGCTCGCCTAGCAATTCGGCCTCCGACCTAGTCCCAGTCAAGCGACGAAATTTGCACCGCGTGTACATAACTACGCACTAAAGATACCATGGGTATAGGCGGAGGCACGGCTATGGCACGTCCCACAATGCGGTTTAACCGCCTCAGGACCAGTATATCTTTATTATTTTCTTCCTTTTAGGACCCTATTCTCCGAAGGCCCTCTCCGATAGCTAGATCATCGGACCCATCACGGGAGGGAAGCACCAAGGGAGCAAGAAGCTTTGGCGTACAAGGGAATCCCCAGGTGGTCTCTCATAACGATCGTTATACCTGTTTTACATACCCGCACGCAGCTCGCCCTTGGATCGGACATGTCAGATAGTCCTATTTTTGCTTATTGTACTACTTATACACATATGCTTTGACGTATCCTCTAAATAATAATGCACAACGTCAGCTTATTATTGCATTTCTTAACCTTCCTTTTTTTCCTTATTTGTTTATTCACGACAAGTTGCTCCCGTACATTCTGGTACGTTCAGTACGCCAGGGGCTTTAGTGTACCCCATAACAGGGCAAGAAAAGTCCGAACACTTTCGACAGTGCGGCACCCCGAACTTATAGCACTATATGCATCAGCTCCGAATCATGTCTTGGGTCAATAGTTCGGTTTGCCCAGCTCTCATGTTTTGGTGCCTTATGTTCTGCTATGTCGGCTAAGGTAGCACTGGGAGAACTACTGCGATTGTTTCCTGGTTCTTCCGGACGAGCACCTCAGTAGAGAAAGCCAAAAACTGACTGTCATGATGCGACAAGAGCTGGTCGCTGTTCGAGAGGTCCCAAATCCCTAAAGATTTTTTCCGCTTCAGGCGAGGAGTCGGCCTTGTCCGATTTAGGCGTTCATAGCGCCCCAAGTTCGGCCTTCCGAATACTAGGGGCTTCACCAAAATTTAAAATTATAGACTTCTATGGCTAAGTGAGAGTGATAAAGCTTTATAGTCTAATTTCTTGGTTCGTTGTGCTAAACACCTCCTTCTAAGGACCCAAAACTGGGATAAAGAGTGATCAGATTTATCCCAAACACCTCAGTACTAGCTACGTGGGGGCAGAAGCCGACAACTAGCCAACTCTCAGATTTTATAAACGGCCACACAGAAGGTAATATTTTAAATCAACAAGCATTATATAGCGCACATGAACTCGTTTTCATATTACAGGATCACATGAGTACATTCATTCAAATATTACATCCTTAAAACATTCCTCCGCCACAAGGCAGGCACCCTTCAGGACGCTGTCATAGTACTTTTCGGGGCGGCGATGCTCCTTGCCCTCCGGCGGCCCCTCCTTCACCAGCTTCTCGGTGTCCATCTTCGGCCAGTGCACTTTCGCTCGGGCAAAAGCCCTACGCGCACCCTCAATGCAGATGGACTGCTTTATGACTTCACGCCGTGGGCAGGCATTTACAAGCCGCCTCACCAGGCCGAAGTAGCTGCCAGGCAGGGGCTCGCCAGGCCACATCCGGACTATGAGGCCCTTCATGGCCTGTTCGACCACCTTGTGAAGCTCGACCAATTGCTTCAACTGGTCACTCAAGGGCATCGGATGTTCAGTCCCAGTATACTGAGACCAGAACAACTTCTTCGTCGATCTACCTTCCTCAGCCTGGTAAAATCTCGCGGCATCGAACACACTGCGGGGAAGATCTGTGAACGCTCCGGGAGAGCTTCGAACTCGGGTAAGTAAAAGGAAAGTTTCCTTCACATGCTTGCTTTGCATAATGAATTCCCTACCCGCCGCTATCTTCTGGACCGTCTGAAGCTCCTGGATGGCGTTGTGGGCTTTGGCCTTGGCATTTTTTGCATTCTCAAGGGCCTTCGCAAGCTCAGACCCTTGCGTCTTAGAGTCACGCTCCAAGGACTCGTATTTTTTGACGAAATCTTGGAGCTCTTGCTGCACCTTGCCGACTCGAGCCTCTTGCTTCTCGCGCTCGGTGCGCTCCTTGGCCGCTTTGTCTTCGGCCTCAGACAGTGCCTCCTTCAGGGCCGCCACTTTGGTCGTGGCCCCTAGAAAATTTCATGATGATCCTGTGACTCAACAACCACATTATTTTTTATTCCTTATCAATATACGGACGGGTATTACTTACCTTTGTTCTCTTCGAGCTGCCTCTTGGTAAGGCTGAGCTCTTTTTCGAATCGCTCAAGGTCCCGCTTCAGTGCAGAGACCTCTGCAGTGCGAGCGGCAGCAGCCAATAGCGAAGCCTGGTTATTCACATAAGACATATTCTGATTAGACTCATGTGATTATTATTTGATCCTCTGTTTGGCCTTTCTTCATGAACGTCAAACAGAGCATCATGGGCTACTATCTATGCTATAACATTTTCTTATAAATCGATTACTTACCTCAAAGACTATTAGGAGGCTGGCACAGTCTTCAGTTAGTCCGCTTTTAGCAGACTGAACCTTCTCTACCACCGCACTCATGACAGTGCGGTGCTCTTCGCAATGGAAGCGCCACGAAGCGCTTCCAGCAAGTTGTCCGGTGCCTCTGGATGGATAGAGCCCATCAGCACAGACGGCTCGCCCCCCTCAGTGAGGGGTTGCCTGACAGAGTCCGGAACCACTAGAGGTTCCGGCGCAGTATTCGGCCGGGGGCCGGACTTGCTGCCCCCGTCATTAGGTCCCATGGGAGCCTTGCCTCCCATGCACCTAGCGTCTGGGAGGTCGCCTTGGGGCGCCCCCAGAACTACCTTCCCTTGGTTTGGTGCCCTTCAGGACAACACCTCGGCGTCGTCCGTAGGGCGGGGGGAGGAGGCAGTTGGGAGCGAATCACTGTTCATCTCCGACAGGCCCAGAGACCCATCCGAAGAGGATACGTTTAGATGGTCCTTGGGTGGGCTGCATGATCATGTTCAGCACGATAAGAAACAATAAAATGAAATATACCAGAACTGTTATGGTATCCGGATACTCACGACTTCGCCAGGGGCTTGTCCCTGGGCAACCACTCCTCGTCGTTGAACGCGGCCGTGGTGGAGCGGTCCGGAAGGAGGGTTATTCCCTTCTTAGACCCTTCGGCCTCCCCGAATGTGGTGCTCTTCCTTTTCTTATCCCCCCGGCTGGATGGGGAGAATTTTCCTCTTCCTCCTCCTCATCTTCGTGGGAGGAGGGCTTCTCGGTGTTATCGCATGACGATTATGATACAACCTTGCGCCAGAGACCTTTCCTGGTCCCCGCAGCCTTCTTCTTGGCCTTCTTCTCTGGCGCCTCATAGGGCGCCGGAACCAGCATCTCCGTCAGGAGAGTACTTGCTGGATCTTCGGGCAGTGGGGCTGGACAGTCGATCCGCTGCGCCGTCACAACCCATTCCTATCAAATAATGTGGAGGCTCAGATCCCTCACATAATTATACTAGGGAACAAGACACCTTATGAGATATAAGGAGCTTATCGGATTAGCAGAGCGCTTTGCGCTGAGTCCGTGGTCCTCGGTAAGGGAAGGAGGTACCTCGGCAGACTTGAACAACACCCTCCAGATGTCCTGGTGCGTTGTGTCGAAGAGCTCTCGCAGCGTCTGGTGCCTTGTCGAGTCGAACTCCCACATATTGAATGCCCGTCTTTGACACGGGAGGATCCAGCAGAAGAGCATGACCTGGACCATGTTGACAAGCTTGATTTTCTTGCTTATCATGTTTTTAACACAGTTCTGGAGTCCGGTCAGCTCCCGATGAACCCCAAGATAAGCCCTTCTCTTTCCAGGAGGTTAGCCGCATGGGGATGCCGGATCGGAATTCGGGGGCCGCCACCCAGTTGGTGTCGCGCGGCTTGGTGATGTAGAACCACGCCGATTGCCACCCCTTCATGGTCTCCACATAGGAGCCTTCGAGCCAGGTGACGTTGGGCATTTTGCCCACCATGGCGCCTCCACACACCGCTTGCTGGCCGACCACTACCTTCGGTTTGACATTGAAGGTCTTCAGCCATAGGCCGAAGTGGGGCTTGATGCGGAGGAAAGCCTCGCACACGACGATAAACACCGAGATGTTGAGGATGAAATTGGGGGCTAGATCATGGAAGTCCAACCCATAGTAGAATATGAGCCCGCGAACAAATGGGTGGAGGGGAAATCCCATCCCGCGGATGAAATGGGTAAGGAATACAACCCTTTAGTGGGGCTCGGGGTAGGAACGATCTGCCCCACGCTTGGGAGCCGGTGCACGATATCTGCGGCCAGGTATCCGGCTTCCCGGAGCTTCGTGATGTTCTCCTCCGTAACGGAGGAGGCCATGCACTTGCCTCCCGCTCCGGACATGTTCGGAGTGTTTTTGCGGAGAAGATGCGAACTTGGGCGCTGGAGCATCTATTGCGCAAGAATGGATGGGCAAGGAAGAAGAAGGCGTGGGTAAAAAAGAGGAGTCCTTATCCCTTTATAAGGATGGTCGAAACTGCCTGCCTCCCCACTTGCCTGGTAAAACTCGCTTATTCCCCAAGAGTCGTAATTGATGGCGCGGTTGGGTTACCCACACCCGTATTGATGAGGACACCGGGATAAGGGGACACGATCTCTGCTTTTACAAGACGTGCCAAGAAAACCGCCTCGTAATATGTGCAGTAGCTGGTTGAGAAAAACGGTTCGAATAATAACCGGGGCCATGGCGTGATCTGACATTATGAAAAGTTGTTAGCATATTAGATTTTTGGAAATATTATACTCTCTACGGTGGTGTGTGGAATTTATTTTGCAGAGCCGGACACTATCCTTGTGTTCAAAATCTTCTATGGAGTATTCGGAGGAGGAACCAGCCTTGCAATGCCGAAGATAATCTGCGCGCCGGACTCATCGTCATTGAAGCCTAGTTCAGGGGCTACTGAGGGAGTCCTGGATTAGGGGGTCCTCGAACAGCCAGACTATATCCCTTGGCCGGACTGTTGGACTATGAAGATACAAGATTGAAGACTTCGTCCATGTCCGGGTGGGACTCTCCTTTGCGTGGAAGGCAAGCTTGGCAATTCGGATATGTAGATCTCCTCCCTTGTAACTGACTCTGTGTAACCCTAGCCCCTCCGGTGTCTATATAAACCAGAGGGTTTAATCCATAGGACAACAACAATCATACCATACGCTAGCTCCTAGGGTTTAGCCTCTCCTATCTCGTGGTAGATCAACTCTTGTAATACTCATATCATCAAGATCAATCAAGCAGGAAGTAGGGTATTACCTCCATCGAGAGGGCCCGAACCTGGGTAAACATTGTGTCCCCGGCCTCCTGTTACCATCCTCCTTAGACGCATAGTTTGGGACCCTCTACCCGAGATCCGCCGGTTTTGACATCGACAACCCGGGTCAGCGAGGTTCAGCAAGAGCTTCAGGATGCCGCCAAGAAGTACGAGTCCTTGGAGCATGATTCGTAGACGCAGGCGTCCGAACTTGCGAAGCCCGCCAGAGCGCACAAGAGGCTCGAGCCAAGGCCCAGAGCACCCTGCAGGAACTCCAGGCGGCTAAGAAGATTGCGGCGGGTAAGGCTTTCATTATGCAAAACGAGTATGTGAAGGAAACACTCCTTTTACTTACCCGAATTTGGTGCTCTACAGGGGCGTTTACGGATTTGCCGTGCAGCATATCCGATGCGGCTGAATTCTATCGAGCCGAGGAAGGTAGTTCGACGGAGAAGCTGTTCTGGTCTCAATATCTTGGACTACAACATCCAGTATCCTCCAGCGACCAGCTGAAACAGTTGGTTGAGCTACACAAGGCGGCCGAGCTGGCCATGAGGGGCCTGATAGTCCGGCTATGGCCTGCCAAGACGGTACCCAGTAGCTACTTCAGGCTGGTGAAGTGGCTTTTTAGTGCCTGTCCGCGGCTTGAGGTCGTAAAGTGGACGGTCTGTATTGAGGGTACCCGGATAGCCTTTCCTCGTTGCAAGATGTGGTGGGCGAAGATGGACGCCGTCGAGCTGACCAAGGGGCCGCCGAAGGGCAAGGAGCACCGTACGCCCAAGCGCTATTTTGCGGATGTCCTAGAGGGGTCTCGCATTGTAGCCACGCAGTGCGGGCAGGACATTATTTTCGAATGAATTCACTCATATTGTGTCTTGTATGTTGTCAACAAATCCGCTTTATGATCTAATTTATGTTTTGATTGTGTCCTCCTGTGCAGCCGTGTTATTTGAAATCTGAGGGTTGGCCAGTCGTCGGCTTCTGCCCTCACGTAGGTAGTACGGAGGTGTTCGGGATGGTATCTAAACAATCTTGATCCAAATATATGGTCCATGAAGGAGTTGTTTAGCGCGACGAACCAGGCAACCAGACTATACGGCTTGAGCACCCTCACTTAGCCATAGGAGTTTTATAATAAAACATAGGCGCAGCCCCTGGTATACGAACCAGGGTGCTGTCAGCGTCTGACCGGGAAGTACCGATCCTCCGTGAAATGCAGAAAAATCTCCAACGATTTGAGACCTCCGAACAGCTGACTGGCTCTCGTCGCATCATGACAGTCAGTTTTCGGCTTTCTCTACTGAGGTGCTCATCCGGTTTAGACTAGGGCACAATCACAGTAGTTCTCCCTTTACTACCCTAGCCGATGTAGTGGAATGTAGGATAACAAGCACATGAGCCAGGCAACCCAACTATTGACCAAAGACATGATTCGGAGCCAATGCATATAATGCTAAATTCGGGGTGCCGAACTATACTTACAAGAAGTGTTCGGACTTTTGTTGCCGTAATGTGGGGTGCTATAAAGCCCCTGGCAAACATCAAAATGTACCAAAGTGTACGGGTGCTACCTGATGGGGTTATCCATAGGGAAACTGAAAAAATAATGCAAAGAGAGAAGGAAAATAGAAAAGATGTAAAGGTAAAAAGCCGGGATCCTACAGCTCCTGCTACAAACTATTTTCACTATAATTTAATTAGTACGTCAAGGCACATTGATACAAGTAGTGCAATAAGCAACAGGCTATTCAACATGTTGAAACCAGGGAAGAGCTGCATGTGGGTCCTGGAAGATAGGTAGAGTTATCGTTAACGGAATCACCAAAAAAGTCCCCGTATGTCTGTGCTCCTTGCCATCTTGGTGTGTTTGTCCTTCAAGAGGAGCGATAACTAGACCACCCGATGGGGTCTGTGGGATTAAAACCTGAAATAAAACAAGCAAAAGTGAAAGTATGTGTGCATCCGATGTCGGTTGAGCCGTGCTGTGGATCACGAGCTAGCTATGCCTCCATCGATGCCCATGGAATTTTGAGTGCGTAGTTATGTATGTGCGGCACGCAGGCCACCGCTTGATCGGGACTAAGACAGAGGCCGGATTGCTAGTCGAGCTCCTAACAAGCCGAGCTCTCCTGCTGCAGAGTAGTCCGGACCCTCTTAAGGGTATCCGAGGGCTCGGCAGCCGAATGAAGGTTCTGCTTGAGAAGGCCGCTTTGTACTTCTGCTGCTAGGGCAGCTGTTTGCTCTTTTGTGGGGAGAGAGCGTTCCGTATTGCCATTGACTGTTATGACGCCGCGTGGGTCGGGCATCTTGAGCTTGAGATAAGCATAATGTGGCACTATGTTGAATCGAGCAAACACAGTTCATCCGAGCAGTGCATGATAGCCGCTACGGAATGGGACGATATCAAAGACTAACTCCTCGCTTTAGAAGTTGTCCGGAGATCCAGAGACAACCTCTAATGTGATTGAGCCCATACAACTGGCCTCTACGCCTGGAATGACTCCTTTAAAGGTGGTCTTTGTAGGCTTGATCCTTGATGGGTTAATGCCCATTTTTCGCATTGTATCCTAACAGAGCAGATTGAGGCTGCTACCGCCGTCCATAAGGACGTGAGTTAGGTGGAACCCATCAATTATCGGGTCTAAGCCTAGTGCTGTTGAGCCTCCGTGACGGATACTGGTCGGGTGATCCCGGCGATCAAAGGTCACATGACGACCATGGATTGAATTTTGGGGCGACTGGCTCTATCGCGTAGACACCTCTGAGCGCACGCTTGCGCTCCCTCTTGGGGATGTGGGTAGCATATATCATGTTCACCGTTTTGACATGAGGGGGAAACTTCTTCTGTCCCCCTGTGTTCGGTTGTCGTGGCTCTTTGTCATCGTCCTCGCTTTGCGATCCCTTTTCCCTGTTCTCGGCGTTTAATTTGCCGGCCTGTTTGAAAACCCAACACTCTCTATTTGTATGATTAGGAGGCTTGTCGGGGGTGCCATGAATCTTGCACGGACGATCAAGTATGCGGTCTAAGCTAGATGGGCCCGAATTGTTCTTTTGGAATGGCCTCTTCCGCTGACCGGACTTAGAGCCACTGAATACGGCATCGACCGCCATATCATCGGTGTTGTCACTGTTGTTTTGGCGCTTGTATCTATTGCGTCGAGACTTGTCTTTGTTGCTTTTAACTTCAGGGGTGCCAGCGTCGCTTGCATTGTTTTTTCTACGGGCCAACCAACTGTCCTCGCCCGCACAAAAGTGGGTCATGAGTGCCGTGAGGGCTGCCATAGATTTTGGCTTTTATTGGCCAAGGTGGCGAGCGAGTGATTCGTCGTGGATGCTATGCTTAAAAGCTGCTAGAGCTTCGGCGTCCGGACAGTCGAAAATTTGGTTCTTTTTAGTTAAGAACCTTGCCTAGAATTTCCTGGCGGACTCTCTGGGTTGTTGAACTATATGGCTTAAGTGATCAGCGTCCGAAGGACAAACATATGTACCTTGGAAGTTATCGAGGAAACCTCTTCCAAGTCCTCCCAGCTGCCAATGGAATTTTCAGGCAGACTATTTAGCCAATGCCGAGCTGGCCCTTTGAGTTCTAGAGGGAGGTATTTTATGGCGTGGAGGTCATCTCCGTGAGCCATACGGATGTGGAGAATGAAGTCCTCGATCCATACTGCAGGTGTGACGCCCCGATTCAATCGTACACTAATCATGCACGCAAATGTGTACGATCAAGATCAGGGACTCATGGGAAGATATCACAACACAACTCTAAAACATAAATAAGTCATACAAGCATCATAATACAAGCCAGGGGCCTTGAGGGCTCGAAAACAAGTGCTCGATCATAGACAAGTCAGTGGAAGCAACAATATCTGAGTACAGACATAAGTTAAACAAGTTGCCATAAGATGGCTAGCACAAACTGGGATACAGATCGAAAGAGGCGCAGACCTCCTGCCTGGGATCCTCCTAACTACTCCTAGACGTCGTCAGCGGGCTGCACGTAGTAGTAGGCACCTCCGGTGTAGTAGTCGTCATCGTCGACGGTGGCGTCTGGCTCCTGGACTCCAGCATCTGGTTGCGACAACCAGAAAGAAAGGAAACGGGGGGAAAAAGGGGGGAGAAAGCAACCGTGAGTACTCATCCAAAGTACTTGCAAGCAAGGAGCTACACTACATATGCATGGGTATATGTGTAAAGGGCCATATCGGTGGACTGAACTGCAGAATGCCAGAATAAAAGGGGGATAGCTAATCCTGTCGAAGACTACGCTTCTGGCAGCCTCCGTCTTGCAGCATGTAGAAGAGAGTAGAATGAAGTCCTCCAAGTAGCATCTCCAAGTAGCATCTCCAGGTAACATCTCCAAGTAGCATCTCCAGGTAACATCTCCAAGTAGCATCGCATAGCATATCCTACCCGGTGATCCTCCCCTCGTCGCCCTGTGGAAAAGCGATCACCGGGTTGTCTGTGGAACTTGGAAGGGTGTGTTTTATTAAGTATCCGGTTCTAGTTGTCATAAGGTCAAGGTACAACTCCAAGTCGTCCTGTTACCAAAGATCACGGCTATTTGAATAGATTAACTTCCCTGCAGGGGTGCACCAACTTACCCAACACGCTTGATCCCATTTGGCCGGACAAACTTTCCTGGGTCATGCCCGGCCTCGGAAGATCAACACGTCGCAGCCCCACCTAGGCACAACAGAGAGGCCAGCACGCCGGTCTAAACCTAAGCGCACAGGGGTCTGGGCCCATTGCCCATAGCACACCTGCACGTTGCGAGGGCGGCCGGAAGCAGACCTAGCCTAGCAGGCGTTCCAGTCCAATCTGGCGCGCGCCGCTCCGTCGCTGACATCTGAAGTGCTTCGGCTGATACCACGACGCCGGGATACCCATAACTACTCCCACGTAGATGGTTAGTGCGTATAGGCTCGTAGCCAACTCAGATCAAATACCAAGATCTCGTTAAGCGTGCTAAATATCCGCGAACGCCGAACAGGGCCAGGCCCACCTCTCTCCTAGGCGGTCTCAACCTGCCCTGTCGCTCCGCCACAAAGATCCACTCGCGGGTGCTCCACCAGCCGACCCGACTTTAGTCTCCACATGTATCATGTATAAAGTATATAGTATATACCCGTGATCACCTCCCGAGTGATCACGGCCCGATAGTATAGCACGGCAGACGGACAAGAATGTAGGTCCACAGATGAAAATACTAGCATCCTATACTAAGCATATAGGATTGCAGGTAAAGGTAACAACAGTAGTATCAAGGACAGGCTATGCATCAGGATAGGTATAATCAGAAAGCAGTAACATGCTACACTACTCTAATGCAAGCAGTATAGAGTAGAATAGGCGATATCTGGTGATCAAGGGGGGGCTTGCCTGGTTGCTCTGGCAAGAGAGAGGGGTCGTCAACTCCGTAGTCGAACTGGGCAGCAGCAGCGTCGGTCTCGTAGTCTACCGGAGATAAGAGGGGGAAGAAACAATGAATACAATGCAAACATAAACACGACGATGCATGACGTGACAATGAGCGGTGCTAGGTGTGCCCTAACATGGTATGAGGTGGTACCGGTTAAGGGGGGAAACATCCGGGAAGTATTCCCGGTGTTTCGCGTTTTCGGGCAGAGGAGCCGGAGGGGGAAAGTTGCGAGTTCGATAGGTTAGGGGTGTGTGGCGGACGAACGGACTGCGTATCCGGAATCGTCTCGTCGTTCTGAGCAACTTTCATGTTGAAAATATTTTAATCCGAGTTACGGATTAAAAGATATGATTTTCTAAAGATTTTATTAATTTCTGGAATTTAATTAATTATTTAATTTAATCCGAAAATGGAATTATGACATCAGCATGATGTCATGTTGACATCAGCAGCCAACATGGATTGACTAAGTCAAAGTTACACGTGGGTCCCATTTGTCATACTCTGTTAGCTAGTTAACAGTAGTTAATTAGGTAAATTAGTCATTAGGTTAATTAACCTTATTTAGTTAATCTAATCAGAATTAATTAAGTTAATTATTTAACTAATTAATTAATTAATTTTATTAGTAATTATTTATTTATTATATATATATATATTATTTTTTTAATTCTTTTTTTTATAAACGTTCTGGGGCTGGGGCCGTTCGGTCAGTGGCCTAAGGCCTTATCGGGCACAGGGGGAGCGGGCGCTGGGTACTACGGTTACGGGCGCCGGGGCGTGATGGCGCCCGAGCGGAGGCCGAGCACGGGCGGCGGCCAGCGAGGGGCCGCGGCGGAGGCCGGCGCAGGGCGCGCGGAGGGTCGCCGCAGAGGTGCGGCCGGTCGAGGGCGACAACGGCGAGTGAGAGGCGCCGGTGCACAGGGGGGGTTGCGAGCACACGGGGAAGCCGGAGACGGCGCCGCGGCGGCAGTTGGCCGGAGCAAGAGGCGGGCGAGCGCGAGGCGCGTGGGTCGGCGAGGCCAGAGCAGTGCCGGTGAGGCGGGACCTCGCACGCGGGAGAGTGACGAGCGGGAACTGGAGCAGACGCGGTCAGGCTCAAGCGCGATCGTGGCGAGGACGGCCAGTGAGCCACGGTGGTGCGGCCCGGGACAGAGGGGAAAGGAGGGGGGTCCTCACAGCGGTGCGTAGGGCAATGGCAGCGGTTGCCGAGGAGGAGGACAGGGACGCGTGCATTGCCGGAGATGAGGAGGCGGTCCGGCGAGGTGGCATTCCGACGAGGGAGGCTTCGGGCGGCGGCGGGCGTCGGGGTCGGGGACGAGGCAGTCCGGCGATGGCGCGGCCGCGGAGGAGGCGGCGACGACCGAGCGGCGCCGTTGCGGTGGCGCCAGCGGTGGGGCGACAGCAAGTGGGGACGGGGCGCGGTTGACCGCGATCGAGCGGGGGAAGGAGATGGGGATCGAGCAGAGGAGTGGGGGGGGATCGTGCCGATCCACCGATCCAGATTGGATCGAGAGGGGGAGGAGGAGTGGCGACGTGGGGGAAGTGGGTGCCGGTGGTTTAGGGTTTCGGGTAGTGGGGGTGGATAAGGGAGCGGTGGTGGGCTGGCCGGTTGGCCCTTGCCAGGTTCGGCCGGCCTGGTGGGGTGGCCGACTGGGCCGGCTGGGTCGAGGCCCAGTGGGGGAAGCGGGGGGGTTCTTTCCCTCTTCTTATTTTTGTTTGCTATTTTTGCTTTCTTTCAGTTTCCTTTTATTTTAGCTTTAGTAAATTACCAAAGTGGCACCTAAATAGATTTAACAAATTTATGCCACTGCCACAATAGTTTAATACTTATGACAATTTAGTTTTGAAAAAGTTTATTATTTTTAAAGCATTTAAATAATTGTATTTGCTACTGTTATATTCATTTTAGAGTATTTAAACATTTTATAAAAGTGTGGTTTCTCCACCATAATTACCTATGCATTATTTGGCTCACTCCGAACATTTTAGTTTTAATACTTGAAAACTTTTATTGTTTACTTGATTTTGAATTTGAATTTGAATCGGTTTTTGAACTAACGAGAGATTATCAATAGTAACCGAGGTGACGTGGCATCCTTAGTAGAGGGTTACTGTAGTTTAATTACCCGGGCGTCACAAATCTCCTCCACTACAAGAAATCTCGTCCCGAGATTTAAGAGGTAGTGAAAGGGGGGAAGGTTCGGTTACGAATCTAGCGGGTCTTCTCATTCTGGCTTTGCTTTTCTCGAAGAGAACTGGTCCAATACATTGATGTCTTCATTTCTCTGCTTCAGGTCCTTATGATGAAGTCGGCATCTTTTCTTCGGGATCTTCATCGTATTTACGAATAGGTAACGGGGTAGATCAAAAACGATAGAATGCTATAAGGGTAATAACCTGGGATTAACCCATGAATGAGCATATGAGTACCTCTCGAGTTGAACAAATAGAACACATCGAGAGTAAAGTTGGAAGGTCCAACAAGAAGTTTCAGGCAGCCAGGCAATCGTTCAATGCCTAGTCAGAAAGTGAAAGGGGTTTCAAGCAACGGAATAATTATTGTTTTCATTGCCAGAATTGATGATCTCATCGGAAGGTGGCTCATGAATTATGTACGAGTCCACGCAGGAGGAATAATCTTTGGGAACAGGGGGTGTACAGGAGAGTCAGGTTTCGATCCTGTGGAACTGTGGGTTATGGGCCTACCATGTGGTTTTTTTATTATTATTATCATTTTTTTAATAGGAGCAGTGACATCTTTCACGGTCATGATAGCAAGGCATGTCAGAGAGTACCATGTCAGTTATGTCGGCAACAACATTGGTACCAAGGGCGAGGGACGAAGAGAACCACCTTCCTGCTCGTTGAACGAGGCGGACCAATAGGCAAAGTTCTCGTCCATCGGCGGTTACCGGAAGTCATCAACAGTAGAAACAGGGTTACACCAGATAGGAAGGTACACCGAGGTGTTTACCTAAGCAGGGGATTACCACTGCTCGGTTAAGTAGTTTACAAGAAAGTTTGAACAAAACAACGGGAAGGAAAATGTGCTTAAACATGTATATCAGGGGTATATCCTTCCCAAGGACAAGCAGAGCAAGATATCCATGACAGGATATTATGTAGAAAACTCCTTAGGTAGGGGAGAGAAATTTCATGACATTACCCATACAACGGTGTTTGGATAATTGAGCAAGAAACATTTAGCATTGGGCTTCAAATGTTCTTGTTGAAAATCAGAGTATCACAGACATGCTTCGAGATAGCATTGACATGGTCTTCAAGCAAAGGCCGGTTTTTAGATACTCAATGGATCCATCAGGAACAGTTTATAACATAGGTCTTACAATTTCCTCCAAGAAGAATGGTTATCCTTGCAAATAAACCATAATGATAGGTCCTCCAGCCAGGGGGGGTGCTAGGCATGACATCCTGTTACCAGGTCATCAAAGGGCCAACAACATAACTCTTGGAAAGTTGTCCCAACCATCATATCTGACCGAGATTCAGATCCGATTGGTGTAATGATACCTCAGACTCAGGATGTTCGAGAATAAAAGGTGCAACACAAATAGACGAAATGACATTTCAGGATTCTCAGGAAATGAACTATGGGAGTGGGTTCCTGAAACAATAGTTCATCATTAAACCAAGGAGAGGAGGAGGTGGCTGATGGGCTCGGCGATAACCCATCAGATTTCCGACAAGATGGATTTCCACAATCATGTGAACAAGGAGATAACATTTGTCAGATCAAATGGTATAATGATGTATGCTCGAGGAAACATACTCAATTAAACATTGGTTAAAAGGTGCACCCGAATATGGGTTGGGTCGCACGATCAATGTTAGAGTGGTGACTTGACGAACAAAAGAATTAGAATGAAACTCGAACATTACTTCAAAGCAATAGGGTTGCTAGAAGTTTTGAATTCACACCTCATAGTTCAATTGTCGGTATTCCGGTTAGAAACAACACGGGTACCAAGAAAGAATGGTGAGGGTGAGAAGTATCACCATACCAAGAATTCTTAAGTGGTGGAGTAATCCTCACGACCTTCTTGACATAAAAGATGGTAATACTCCATGGTAAAGAAGAACAAATGCTAGGTAGCAAGGAACTCGAGGTATAACACAGAACACAAACAAGTTTTTGTTGGAGGGAACGCAATAAAGAGGTCGATGACAACACAAATCATCGAGGCAAGGATGGCATTTCTCATCATGAATTCAATTGATATCATGGAAAAGCTCAGAATACTGATGATGATCTCGACACATTTGTTGAGAGATTCCACAAAGATGTAATCGATCCGCGATCACACCAAGTCAAAAGAATGATGAAGCAAGAGGTTATTGGAACCATAGGTACGACACAAACTTGAAATCAATATTGTTGTTCAAGGCAAACTAATATGACGAGGAAGATCGACGTAAGCTTAGCTCATTGTCAAAAGTTGTGCTCCGGGATTAAGGACCAGGTAGCACAGTTAAAATTTAGCATGGTAATGATATGGCCGATCAGGCTAGGAATGACATGATCGGCTACAAACTCGTAAGTAAAGAATATTAGTAAGAGTTGTTGAACCGTAATGCGGACTCGGTTCAGTTATCAGTGTCTTTGAGTGTTTAATAACTCAGAGCCCATGAAAAATTGTAATCAGTGAGTATGTAGTACTTGATGAAGAACTCATAGGAAGTTATGCAGTTCCAAGATAATCTCGAGATACCATGGGGTAATACTCGACGACAGATCAAAGTAGAGGTTGTACCGGGGTATTGATCCACAGAAGACAAGTTCTTACACTTGCATCGAAAATGGTATTTAAAGGAGAACATGGTCGGAACCACGATTGTAAAAGGCCATACCCCAGATATAAGATGAACTTATATCAAGGGAATAATTAATTTCAAAAGAAGCTTCGATGAGAAGATGTACATCGGGCCCATGGGCATGAACACAAAGTTCAAGGTCGACTCCCACTTCTCCAATGCATAACCTTTCATCCACTTCTCGCGTTCGATTAAGTTGCAGTGTTGAAATTTTATCTGGCGAAGCACCAGAAGAGTATGACTCGTGAAAACTTTCGGGTTCACACGGTCTAGAGAAAGCATATGTTCAACCCTTAGTGGCTTCTTAGAAACATATACCACAAGTTTCAAGAGTAAATAACACAAGCCCGAAAGCAGAGTATGGTTGGCCAAGTGGAGGATACAACTTAACAAAGGCATTATGTATCAGGGGAAGAACTCACAAAGTGATCAAATGTGAAGGACACTGTCGGATAATAAACCATCAGTGGATATGGCGATCCAAAATGGGGCTGATATGAGTATCGATACCCAATCAGAGGAAGAAAGATTGCAAATGCATCGGTTTATAGAACAACGGAATAGTTCAACGCTTAATTAGCAAAGTAATTATGATTTTCAAATCAAGGGATCAGGAGCAAATGCTCTGATCAAGAATGGATAAGCTGAATAGAATTAGGGATACAATCAACGACAATTGGACTGGTCGAGAACCAATTCCAGTTAAAAGAATGGCAGCTCAGCCAGAAAGGTAATTTATAAGGATCAGTGATGATTGCGCGTACGCGCAAACATATTGAGTCAATAGACCCAAAATGATAATGACAAGGAATGTCAATAAGACTACGAGACTAATGGGATTAACCATAATGCGAGCAAGCAAGAATTTCAAGAGTCAAAGGCTCCATAAGATTTTCGGAAGATCGAATAGTATTTTGAAGACTTTTGTGAAACGCATGAACAACTGGGGATGAGCGGATACTCGACAAGTGCGAGGAATTTTCAATAGGGATATTCATGTGGTAAGGAACTGCAAGGCAGTAAGCTTAAAGGATTTTCGGAACAACAAAGAGTATTTCGGGACATCTTGCAATAACAAGATCAACGGGGAATGATTGTATGAATGGCAAGTGTAAGCAGTTTTTCATAGGGGTTGACGGTAGAAGGAAATCGCAAATGCGATGGCACAAAGACTCGAGAGAACATCGTAGAGTAACTTCGGAATCTTCTAGTGCAGCAGGCGATCATCTGAAGTGAGGGGCTCTCCGTGAGCAAGTATTATCGAGAACCTAAGTTAGTTTTGTTTTTAGCAAAATCATTTAACCCGAATAGAAGAGAGCTCAGAGTCCTAGAGTATAGGCGAGGAGTAAAAGATCCTATTACCACCCAATGGTGACGTGGGCCCATGGGCCACACAGCCAAGTTAGTAAAAGTTTTGTAAAGTCTAGACTCGACTTCGGCCAAGGAGTGTGGAAGGGGGATTCCTACAGGCAGTCGGCTCTGATACCAACTTGTGACGCCCCTGATTCAATCGTACACTAATCATGCACGCAAATGTGTACGATCAAGATCAGGGACTCACGGGAAGATATCACAACACAACTCTAAAACATAAATAAGTCATACAAGCATCATAATACAAGCCAGGGGCCTTGAGGGCTCGAAAACAAGTGCTCGATCATAGACAAGTCAGCGGAAGCAACAATATCTGAGTACAGACATAAGTTAAACAAGTTTCCATAAGATGGCTAGCACAAACTGGGATACAGATCGAAAGAGGCGCAGACCTCCTGCCTGGGATCCTCCTAACTACTCCTGGACGTCGTCAGCGGGCTGCACATAGTAGTAGGCACCTCCGGTGTAGTAGTCGTCATCGTCGACGGTGGCGTCTGGCTCCTGGACTCCAGCATCTAGTTGCGACAACCAGAAAGAAAGGAAAGGGGGAAAAAAGGGGGGAGAAAGCAACCGTGAGTACTCATCCAAAGTACTCGCAAGCAAGGAGCTACACTACATATGCATGGGTATATGTGTAAAGGGCCATATTGGTTGACTGAACTGCAGAATGCCAGAATAAAAGGGGGATAGCTAATCCTGTCGAAGACTACGCTTCTGGCAGCCTCCGTCTTGCAGCATGTAGAAGAGAGTAGAATGAAGTCCTCCAAGTAGCATCTCCAAGTAGCATCTCCAGGTAACATCTCCAAGTAGCATCTCCAGGTAACATCTCCAAGTAGCATCGCATAGCATAATCCTACCCGGCGATCCTCCCCTCGTCGCCCTGTGGAAAAGCGATCACCGGGTTGTCTGTGGAACTTGGAAGGGTGTGTTTTATTAAGTATCCGGTTCTAGTTGTCATAAGGTCAAGGTACAACTCCAAGTCGTCCTGTTACCGAAGATCACGGCTATTCAAATAGATTAACTTCCCTGCAGGGGTGCACCAACTTACCCAACACGCTTGATCCCATTTGGCCGGACACACTTTCCTGGGTCATGCCCGGCCTCGGAAGATCAACACGTCGCAGCCCCACCTAGGCACAACAGAGAGGCCAGCACGCCGGTCTAAACCTAAGCGCACAGGGGTCTGGGCCCATCGCCCATAGCACACCTGCACGTTGCGAGGGTGGCCGGAAGCAGACCTAGCCTAGCAGGCGTTCCAGTCCAATCCGACGCGCGCCGCTCCGTCGCTGACATCTGAAGTGCTTCGGCTGATACCACGACGCCGGGATACCCATAACTACTCCCACATAGATGGTTAGTGCGTATAGGCTCGTAGCCAACTCAGATCAAATACCAAGATCTCGTTAAGCGTGTTAAGTATCCGCGAATGCCGAACAGGGCCAGGCCCACCTCTCTCCTAGGCGGTCTCAACCTGCCCTGTCGCTCCGCCACAAAGATCCACTCGCGGGTGCTCCACCAGCCGACCCGACTTTAGTCTCCACATGTATCATGTATAAAGTATATAGTATATACCCGTGATCACCTCCCGAGTGATCACGGCCCGATAGTATAGCACGGCAGACGGACAAGAATGTAGGGCCACAGATGAAAATACTAGCATCCTATACTAAGCATATAAGATTGCAGCTAAAGGTAACAACAGTAGTATCAAGGACAGGCTATGCATCAGGATAGGTATAATCAGAAAGCAGTAACGTGCTACACTACTCTAATGCAAGTAGTATAGAGTAGAATAGGCGATATCTGGTGATCAAGGGGGGGGCTTGCCTGGTTGCTCTGGCAAGAGAGAGGGGTCGTCAACTCCGTAGTTGAACTGGGCAGCAGCAGCGTCGGTCTCGTAGTCTACCGGAGATAAGAGGGGGAAGAAACAATGAATACAATGCAAACATAAACACGACGATGCGTGACGTGACAATGAGCGGTGCTAGGTGTGCCCTAACGTGGTATGAGGTGGTACCGGTTAAGGGGGGAAACATCCGGGAAGTATTCCCGGTGTTTCGCGTTTTCGGGCAGAGGAGCCGGAGGGGGAAAGTTGCGAGTTCGATAGGTTAGGGGTGTGTGACGGACGAACGGACTGCGTATCCGGAATTGTCTCGTCGTTCTGAGCAACTTTCATGTTGAAAATATTTTAATCCGAGTTACGGATTAAAAGATATGATTTTCTAAAGATTTTATTAATTTCTGGAATTTAATTAATTATTTAATTTAATCCGAAAATGGAATTATGACATCAGCATGATGTCATGTTGACATCAGCAGCCAACATGGATTGACTAAGTCAAACTTACACGTGGGTCCCATTTGTCATACTCTGTTAGCTAGTTAACGGTAGTTAATTAGGTAAATTAGTCATTAGGTTAATTAACCTTATTTAGTTAATTTAATCAGAATTAATTAAGTTAATTATTTAGTTAATTAACTAATTAGTTAATTAATTTTATTAGTAATTAATTATTTATTTTATTATATATATATATTATTTTTTTAATTCTTTTTTTATAAACGTTCTGGGGCTGGGGCCGTTCGGTCAGTGGCCTAAGGCCTTATCGGGCACAGGGGGAGCGGGCGCTGGGTACTATGGTTACGGGCGCCGGGGCGTGATGGCGCCCGAGCGGAGGCCGAGCACGGGCGGCGGCCAGCCAGGGGCCGCGGCGAAGGCCGGCGCAGGGCGCGCGGAGGGTCGCCGCAGAGGTGCGGCCGGTCGAGGGCGACAACGGCGAGCGAGAGGCGCCGGTGCACAGGGGGGGCTGCGAGCACACGGGGAAGCCGGAGACGGCGCCGCGGCGGCAGTTGGCCGGAGCAAGAGGCGGGCGAGCGCGAGGCGCGTGGGTCGGCGAGGCCAGAGCAGCGCCGGTGAGGCGGGACCTCGCACGCGGGAGAGTGACGTGCGGGAACTGGAGCGGACGCGGTCAGGCTCAGGCGCGGTCGAGGCGAGGACGGCCAGTGAGCCACGGTGGTGCGGCCCGGGACAGAGGGGAAAGGAGGGGGGTCCTCACAGCGGTGCATAGTGCAATGGCAGCGGTTGCCGAGGAGGAGGACGGGGACACGTGCGTTGCCGGAGATGAGGAGGCGGTCCGGCGAGGTGGCATTCCAACGAGGGAGGCTTCGGGCGGCGGGGTCGGGGACGAGGCAGTCCGGCGATGGCGCGGCCGCGGAGGAGGCGGCGACGACCGAGCGGCGCCGTTGCGGTGGCGCCAGCGGTGGGGCGACAGCAAGTGGGGACGAGGCGCGGTTGACCGCGATCGAGCGGGGGAAGGAGATGGGGATCGAGCAGAGGAGTGGGGGGGGGGGGGTCGTGCCGATCCACCGATCCAGATTGGATCGAGAGGGGGAGGAGGAGTGGCGACGTGGGGGAAGTGGGGTGCCGGTGGTTTAGGGTTTCGGGTAGTGGGGTGGATAAGGGAGCGGTGGTGGGCTGGCCGGTTGGCCCTTGCCAGGTTCGGCCGGCCTGGTGTGGTGGCCGACTGGGCCGGCTGGGTCGAGGCCCAGTGGGGGAAGCGGGGGGTTCTTTCCCTCTTCTTATTTTTATTTGCTATTTTTGCTTTCTTTCAGTTTCCTTTTATTTTAGCTTTAGTAAATTACCAAAGTGGCACCTAAATAGATTTAACAAATTTATGCCACTGCCACAATAGTTTAATACTTATGACAATTTAGTTTTGAAAAAGTTTATTATTTTTAAAGCATTTAAATAATTGTATTTGCTACTGCTATATTCATTTTAGAGTATTTAAACATTTTATAAAAGTGTGGTTTCTCCACCATAATTACCTATGCATTATTTGGCTCACTCCGAACATTTTAGTTTTAATACTTGAAAACTTTTATTGTTTACTTGATTTTGAATTTGAATTTGAATCGGTTTTTGAACTAACGAGAGATTATCAACAGTAACCGAGGTGACGTGGCATCCTTAGTAGAGGGTTACTGTAGTTTAATTACCCGGGCGTCACAGCAGGGTCCGTGGTTCCATCATATGATTCTGTGTTCACGGGCTTGAATCCTTCTGAGAATTTGTGATCCCGGACCTCATCCGTGAAGCAATGAGGATGTGCGGGGCCTCTGTATCGGGCCGTATCGTGGCGCAGCTCTGATAGAGTCCATCTGCGGTATTCAGCCGGCCCATGACTGGGTTTGTCATGTCTGGATAGGTGGCCATTATCATGTGTCGAGGCGCGTCCTCGCGATTCGTAGATTGATATGGTGTGTCCTGCTTTATTGTTCAGGTTCTGCCGGAGGTCATATTTATGGCCGTGGGCTAATTTTCCTCTGCCTGAGTGCTGAGGCGGGGCGGGCTGGTGTTGGGCGTGAGTTGTCGTTTCATCCCGACCATGTGGTGGTCGGTCGGCTGTATTGTGCAATGGCGGTATGTACTCCGGCGCCTCCTCATCAAACTGAGGTAGCAATTTGCACTTTGGGTAGCTTTTGGTTGGGCGCTTGGGGCCGTATTCTTCGGCTGCTAGGACATCCGTCCATTTGTCATTGAGCAGATCCTGATCAGCTTGAAGCTGCTGCTGCTTCTTTTTCAGGCTCCTTGCCATGGCAATTAGCTGGCGCTTGAAAAGCGCTCCTGCTCAAGAGGTTCCTTAGGCACGATGAAATCTTCGATGCCGAGGCTCACCTCATCTTCGGAGAGCAGGAGGTAATTATCGTCCGCCGAATCTTCATGCTTGGCCTATTTAACAGGGCTAACCTGCTCATCTTCTCGTTCATCTTGTTCGTTTGCCTTATCGACGGGGTCTTCGGTGTCTTAGGCACCTTCCGGAGTGTCATCTTCTCCTGTGCCGGTGTTGCTGTCTCTACTGCGGCGTGACTTAGAGAGGCGCCACTCACGACGTCGCTTTGACTGTATTTCGGAAGGTTTATCCTCAACTGGGTCTTCCTTATCGTCGTTGTTGTGCTCCTTTGGTGCATCCACCATGTATACGTCATACGAGGAAGTGGCCATCTGATACGTCTCCAACATATCTATAATTTTTTATTGTTCCATGCTATTATATTATCAACCTTGGATGTTTTATATGCATTTATATGCTATTTTATATGATTTTTGGGACTAACCTATTAACCTAGATCCTAGTGCTAGTTTCTATTTTTTTCCTTGTTTTAGAGTATCGCAGAAAAGGAAAATCAAATGGAGCCCAGTTGACCTGAAACTTCACGGAACTTATTTTTGGACCAGAAGAAGCCCACGGAGTATCGGAGTTGGACCAGGAGAGTCCCGGGCTGCCCACGAGGGTGGGGGCGCGCCCCCTACCTCGTGGACAGCCCGGAGGTCCACCGACGTACTTCTTCCTCCCATATATATTCATATACCCTAAAAACTTTGGGCAGCACAATATATCGGGAGTTCCACCGCTAGAAGCCTCCGTAGCCACCGAAAACAATCTAGACCCGTTTCGGCACCCTGCCAGAGAGGGGAATCCAACAATCTAGACCCGTTTCGGCACCCTGCCAGAGAGGGGAATCCCTCTCTGGTGGCCATCTTCATCATCCCGGTGCTCTCCATGATGAGGAGGGAGTAGTTCTCCCTCGGGGCTGAGGGTATGTACCAGTAGCTATGTGTTTGATCTCTCTCTCTCTCGTGTTCTTGAGGTGATACGGTCTTGATTTATCGCGAGCTTTGCTATTATAGTTGGATCTTATGATGTTTCTCCCCCCTACTCTCATGTAATGGATTGAGTTTTCCCTTTGAAGTTATCTTATCGGATTCAGTATTTAACGATTTGAGAACACTTGATGTATGTCTTGCCGTGCGTATCTGTGGTGACAATGGGATATCACGTGATTCACTTGATGTATATTTTGGTGATCAACTTGCGGGTTCCGCCCATGAACCTACGCATATGGGTTGGCACACGTTTTCGTCATGATTCTTCGGTAGAAACTTTGGGACACTCTTTGAGGTTCTATGTGTTGGTTGAATAGATGAATCTGAGATTGTGTGATGCATATCGTATAATCATACCCACGGACACTTGAGGTGACATTGGAGTATCTAGATGACATTAGGGTTTTGGTTGATTTGTGTCTTAAGGTGTTATTCTAGTACGAACTCTAGGGCTGTTTGTGAGACCTATAGGAATAGCCCAACGGATTGATTGGAAAGAATAACTTTGAGGTGGTTTCGTACCATACCATAATCTCTTCATTTGTTCTCCGCTATTAATGGCTTTGGAGTGACTCTTTGTTGCATGTTGAGGGATAGTTATGTGATCCAATTATGTTATCATTGTTGAGAGGACTTGCACTAGTGAAAGTATGAACCCTAGGCCTTGTTTCCTATCATTGCAATACCGTTTACGCACACTTTTACCGCTTGTTACCTTGCTGTTTTTATATTTTCAGTTTACAAAAACCTATATCTACCATCCATATTGCACTTGTATCACCATCTCTTCGCCGAACTAGTGCACCTATACAATTTACCATTGTATTGGGTGTGTTTGGGACACAAGAGACTCTTTGTTATTTGGTTGCAGGGTTGCTTGAGAGAGACCATCTTCATCCTTCGCCTCCCACGGATTGATAAACCTTAGGTCATCCACTTGAGGAAATTTGCTACTGTCCTACAAACCTGTGCACTTGCAGGCCCAACAACGTCTACAAGGAGAAGGTTGTGTAGTATACATCACTCTCATATGGAAAGATCTATGGCTTGACAACACCTTTGAGACATCGCACCCTCGGGCCTTTTCCTTTGCCTTGCATGAAGATGCGTCCGTCAAGGATTTCTTGGAGAGCACGTCACTGCATGACCTTTTTCACCTGCCGCTCTCTCCTGAAGCACTTTTGGAAGTCTGTGATATGCAAACCCTAACCACCCACATGCGCCCATCCACGACTACCACGGACGTTTGGCACTATACCTGGGGGCAAACAGAGTTTAAAGCTGTTGATTACTACAAATTCTGCTTTAGACTGGCACCGAGACATCCAACCTTCGGGCTGTTGTGGAAATCTAAAAGCACCATGAGAATCAAAGTCTTTGGATGGCTGCTACTTCTTGACCGCCTGAACACAAGGAACATGCTGAAGCGTCATCACTACAACATTGGTGAGGTGTTTGACTGCCTTCTCTGTGGACAACATATTGAAGAAACAGTGGACCATATGATCTTCACCTGCCCGTTCACCGGTGGCCATCTTCATCATCCCGACGCTCTCCATGACGAGGAGGGAGTAGTTCACCCTCGGGGCTGAGGGTATGTACCAGTAGCTATGTGTTTGATCTCTCTCTCGTGTTCTTGATTTGGCACGATCTTGATGTATCGCGAGCTTTGCTATTATAGTTGGATCTTATGTTTCTTCTCCCCCTCTTCTCTCTTGTAATGGATTGAGTTTTCCCCTTGAAGTAATCTTATCGGATTGAGCCTTTAAAGATTTGAGAACACTTGATGTATGTCTTGCCGTGCGTATCTGTGGTGAAAATGGGATATCACGAGCCACTTGATGTATGTTTTGGTGATCAACTTGCGGGTTTCGTGACATTGGGAACCTATGCATAGGGGTTGGCACACGTTTTCGTCGTGATTCTCCGGTAGAAACTTTGGGGCACTCTTTGAGGTTCTATGTATTGGTTTGAGTAGATGAATTGAGATTGTGTGATGCATATCGTATAATCATGCCCACAGATACTTGAGGTGACAATGGGGTATCTAGATGACACTAGGGTTTTGGTTGATTTGTGTCTTAAGGTGTTATTCTAGTACGAACTCTAGGGCTGTTTGTGACACTTATAGGAATAGCCCAACGGATTGATTGGAAAGAATAACTTTGAGGTGCTTTCGTACCCTACCATAATCTCTTCGTTTGCTCTCCACTATTAGTGACTTTGGAGTGACTCTTTGTTGCATGTTGAGGGATAGTTATGTGATCCAATTATGTTATTATTGTTGAGAGAACTTGCACTATTGAAAGTATGAACTCTAGGCCTTGTTTCAACACATTGTAATACCGTTTGTGCTCACTTTTATCATTAGTTACCTTGCTGTTTTCATATTTTCAGATTACAAAAACCTTTATCTATCATCCATATACCACTTGTATCACCATCTCTTCGCCGAACTAGTGCACCTATACAATTTACCATTGTATTGGGTGTGTTGGGGACACAAGAGACTCTTTGTTATTTGGTTGAAGGGTTGCCTGAGAGAGACCATCTTCATCCTACGCCTCCTATGGATTGATAAACCTTAGGTCATCCACTTGAGGGAAATTTGCTACTGTCCTACAAACATCTGCACTTGGAGGCCCAACAACGTCTACAAGAAGAAGGTTGTGTAGTAGACATCAAGCTCTTTTCTGGCGCCGTTGTCGGGGAGGTTAGCGCTTTAAGGTATATATTTAGATCTTGCAATCGAATCTTTTTGTTTCTTGTTTTAGCACTAGTTTAGTTTATAAAATAAAACTACAAAAAATGGAACTAAGGGTACCCCATATGCTTCATCTTTTTAATATCTATCATGAAAATAAGGATTCCGATAATTGTGCTTAAGTGCTAGAGGAAGAATGCATTAGAATGTTTGGCACTAAATATTTGAATGATGAGCATGATTGCAATGTTGTTAGTATGAATCCTTGAATATCTATGATGCTAATGATATGCAAAGCCACAAGCTTGGGGAAGCTATGTTTGATGAAGATGATATTTTTTGTCCCCCAAGTTTTGATGAGCAAATTTATTATGATGAAAGCATGCCTCCTATTTATGATGATTATTTTCACAGCCCTAGAATTGTTTGCAATTAGTGGCACAAGCATCCATGCATCTTGTCTAAATTACTTCTTTAATTTGAAATGGGGGATAATAAACCCTAGCAGCACATGAAATTCAACCAGGTTCAAACTTAAATCTTTTCAATGATCCCAAAATGCCCTTTAGAAATGTTCATCATTTTTTAATTGGTCCAGCACCTCTGACAAAAATGATGCAAATATTTCTAGGCCATCCTGGATTTTGTATTAAATCATATGCTATTTGCAATTGGGCATTTAAATGCTATATAATATTTTGAATCCTCAATTAATTCTGAACTTAAGTGAGGGCTGTTGGAAATATTCCAACCAGAGACCACAATTATTTCCAGGATTTTTGGAAATGTTCTGGTATTTTTAGCCCTGAAGTTACAAAAATAATAGAAAACGGAAAATAGAGGAGAGAGAGAGAACCTACCTGACTTACCTGTCGCGGCCCAGATGGCCAGCCCACCTGCGCAGCCCAGCCCGCCTGGCCCCTCCCCTGTTGTCTTCCTCCTTGCCAGGAGGACGGGCGCGTGCCCGACGCGCGCGCACCACCGTACGCCACCTCCTACTTGACGCCGAGGGCCTGGACGCCTCTGGCATTGCCATGCAGACCTCCTGGACCCCTCGACCACTCCTCTCTTTCCCTGCCTCGCCTCTCTCGCTCTCTCTCCCGAAGCCGAGCGGACCTCGTCGCCGTCGTATGCCGTAGACGCGGCCTCCGTGCTCCCCTCGCCTCCCCGACATGTCCTCAAGCGTCGCCACGCCTCCCTCGTCCTCTCCGTCTAGCCACGCCTCGCCAGAGGCCTTGCATCGACGCCATCTTCATCGTCTTCGTCGCCGGCCACCGGAGATACCTCTCGCCACCCCGATCGCTCTGGTGCTTCCACGAGCACGCCGAGGCCACCTCTGCACCCGCCGTGAGCTCCTCTATCGAACCCCTCTCCCCACACCGTCGTTCTCCTCCTCTAGCCCCGATGTCCACCGGAGCCGATAGCTCCTTGCCGTCGGCCATGCCGCCACCGCGGCTATGGCCGCGCAAGCTCGCCTCCGAGCACGTCAATGCACTCAGGGAGTCTCCAGGAGCTCGAATCACCCGCTCGTTAGGCCTGCCCTGCACCGTAGCCGCAAACCCCGCACTCACCCGAACTCTGGCACCGCCGCGAGCTCACTTTCGGCGAGCTCCGTCCACCCCACGGCCTCCCACCTGCTCCGTTAGATGCACGCGAGCGCCATCCACCCTCAGCACCCATCCGTGCGTCGAATGGACGCCGGAGCCGTGATTCCGGCGTGCCTCCGCCGTCGGCTGTGGTCGTCGCGGCCATGCTCCGGCGAGTGTCGACGTGGCCATCATTAGGCGCTAACCCCGCCACCTAAGCAACCCTAATTGCCACTGACAGTGGGCCCTACTGCAGGGTCAAACCCAGTCAGCATTGGGTTTGACCAGGTTTAGCCCTATGTCACTGACGCGCGGGCCCGCCCTGTTAATCTCTAATTAGTTTTAGGTTAGTGCTAACTGACTTAGATTAATTAGTACAATCACTGACCAGTGGGCCCAGGCCCTAATTAACCTAGGTTAGTGCTAACCTAACCGTCAGGTTTGACCTGGGCTGGCGCCTTTGACCTGCTGACATCACCCCGATGTCATGCTGACGCAATAACTCTTTTTCTGGACTTATTCTTTCACAGGAAATTCTAGAAAATGTTTCAAACTTCTAAAAATCATATAAAATCAACCGTAGCTTAGAATGAAATAAATTATATATGAAAAATGATCAGAAAAATCCAATCTATCCATCTGTACTAGTTTCATGCATGTTTAAACAAGTTAACTTGTTGTTTAGTGCAAAACATGATAAAGTACTATTTAAGATCACAAATGAGTTTGAACTTTGAATCTTTGGTTCAAAATAGCTCAAACCCATCTGTTTGTAGTTGCATTAGCCCAGCACACTCATTTTACCATCTCATGATCATGCATCATATTGTGCATTGCATTGATTGTGGTTCTTTCTCTATTGCCGGTATTTTTCCCCTCTCAGTAGACGTTGCTTTGATGATGTGATCATTGACACCGATGAAGAGTTATACTATCTTCAGAAGTGCCAGGCAAGCAAAACCCCCTTGTTCATTCCAATACAATCCCACTCTCTCGCTCCTGCTCTCTTTTACTGCATTAGGACAACAACAATTCATCTGTTACTTGCTGCGGTAGTTGAACCCCTTATCCTACGCATGACCTGTCATTGCCACAGTAAATATATGAAACCCACTAGCATGAGTAGGAGTTGTTTGAGCCCTGATGTGCCTACTCATTCATGCTTGTTTGTCATGCCTGCTATTGCATAGAATTGTGTCAGGTTTGATTCATCGAGGATGAATCGGAGGTGTGTGAACATGTCCTACTGTTGAGAGCTAAGTGTGTGAACATGATTTGGTGACGGTATCGATGAGAGGCCATGTAGGAGTACATGGTGGGTTGTTTCATTGAAGCCGTCCTTAGGAACTGAGTTCTGTGTTTGTGATCCATGAAACAGCTACTACCACACATTGGGCCCTGAAATATGACCCCACTCGACTTACTGACCCCTCTCGTCCTCTTTCCAGGAGTTGCAACTAGTTTCTGGTGTTTATAGGATATGTGTTGGCGGCCGTGTGTAGCGCTGACCCTAGGGGTGGGCTATGATGCGGTAGATACACCATGGCACGGTGTACCGGGCGCCCGTTTGGTGTCTCGGGAACCCTGCACACATCGTTTGGGGCTGTGAGCGAAAATCCGGTTGGATCTCCTCGCGGATGGAACCCGAATAGGCGATAAACCTGGACTAGAGACTTGTGCGGTTAGTCAGGTCGTGGTCTACACCCACGTCGGCTTTCGCTTGAAGTCTGCCGAGCACATGTCGTGTGCAGACGCTAAGTGGTGGAAACATGTGTGACGAAGTACACCCATGTAGAGTTATAAATGATCTATTCGAATAGCCGTGTCCGTGGTAAAGGACTTCTGGGTTGCCTATAACAGTTCATAGACAAGTGAAAGTGGATACTCTAAAATGCGCAAGATAAGCATGAGTGCTATGGATGGCGTTCTCGTAGGGAGACGGGAGCGGATCCATAGTGGTGTATTGATATGGTGAATATGTGGACTCGTGTGCGCCACCTCAAAAGAGTTACTTGCAGTCGTAGTTTAAGATAGCCATCGAGTCAAAGCTGGATTGCTGCAGTTAAACTCCACCACCCCCCTCTGTTGATACCGATGCATATGTAGCTAGTTCTGATGTAAGTCTTGCTGAGTACTTTTGTACTCATGTTTGCTTAATTTATGTTTTGTAGAGAGACTTCAGTCTCGCTAGTAGTATCGCGTGGACTTCGACGTTTAGCTTGATACCTCAGCTACGATCTTGTGCCCTCGGCAGGATCTGGTAGATAGTCAGGCTTCTCAGCCTTTTTCATTTGTAGATGTCTGTACTCAGACATGTTAAGCTTCCGCATGTCCTTGATTTGTATGCTATTATTGTTGGGTCATGAGACCCATATTTGTAATATCTCGCTCCTCGGAGCCTAATGAATAAATACTTGATTCGTAGAGTTATGTTGTGATGCCATGTTGTATTTACACATATCGAGCATATTGTGTGTATGATTGAAATGCTTGGTATGTGTGGGATCCGACAATCTAGTTGTTTATCCTTGGCAGCCTCTCTTATGGGGAAATGTAGTCTAGTGCTTCCATGAGCCATAGTAGTCCGCTACAGCCCGGTTCACCGGAGTCCTGCTAGCCCAGCACTACTGCTCAAGACACTTGACTGGCCGGCATGTGTTTCACTTCATTCCTATGTCTGTCCCTTCGGGGAAATGTCACACGGTGACATCCGGAGTCCTGCCTAGCCTGCTACAGCCCGGGTTCCCCGGAGTCCTGTTAGCCCAGTGCTACAGCCCGAATTCACACGCTGTTGACCGACATGCTCGATGTGATTCATGTATGCCTGTCGCCATAGGTCTGTGCCGCTTTGGGTCCACGACTAGCCATGTCGGCCCGGGTTCTCTGTCATATGGATGCTAGCGACACTATCATATATGTGAGCCAAAAGGCGCAAACGGTCCTGGGCCATGGTAAGGCGACACCATGGGAATACCGTGCGTGAGGCCGCAAAGTGATACGAGGTGTTACCGGCTAGATCGATGTGACTTGGAATCTAGGTCCTGACAGTTATATTGATGAAAGTGGATTTGGAGAGGTCATGACTTTATTTCGTGATGAATCCACTATTCCGGAAGAGGTTCCAATTGATTATGAGAACAAAGTTGCTATCTATGATGATTATTGTGATGAATTGTATGCTATAAATAATAATGATATCCACGAAACTTGTCATCATGATTTTAGTTTTCAATTGGATTATGCCTCACATGATAATTATTTTGTTGAGTTTGCTCCCACTATTATTCACGAGAAGAATCTTGCTTATGTGGAAAGTAGTAAATTTTCTATGCTTGTAGATCATGAAAAGAATGCTTTATGTGCTGGTTATATTGTTGAATTCATTCATGATGCTACTGAAATTATTATGAGGGAGGAACTTATGCTTGTAGGAATTGCAATAATATCAAGTTTCCTCTCTATGTGCTTAAAGTTTTAAAGCTATGCTTGTTTTACCTTCCTATGCTAGTTGATTCTTGTTCCCACAAGTTGATTTCTCACAAAATCCCTATGCATAGGAAGTGGGTTAGACTTAAATGTGCTAGTCATATTCTTCATGATGCTCTCTTTATGTTTCAATTCTTATCTTTTATGTGAGCATCGTTGAAATCATCATGCCTAGCTAGGGGCGTTAAACGATAGCGCCTGTTGGGAGGAAACCCAATTTTATTCTTGTTCTTTGCTTTTTGCTCCTGTTTAGTAATAAATTAATCATATATCCTCTGTTATGATTGTGTTTTTTATATTTTAATTAGTGTTTGTGCCAAGTAGAACCGTTGGGAAGACTTGGGGAAATTCTTGTTGATCTTGCTGTAAAAAACAGAAACTTTAGTGCTCACGAGAATTGCTGCCATTTTTTATTGGAGAGTCCTATTTAGTTAATTATTTTTGCATATGATTAATATATAAATTCCTCATGTCCAGAAATCTATTTTAGAATTTTTGGGGTGCCAGAAATTTGCGTTTGATCCAGATTACTATAGACTGTTCTGCTTTTGACAGATTCTGTTTTTCGTGTGTTGTTTGCTTATTTTAATGAATCTATGTCTAGTAAACCATAGAGAAGTTGTAATACAGTAGGTTTAGCACCAATGTAAATAAATAATGAGTTCATTACAGTACCTTGAAGTGGTGTTTTGGTTTCTTTCGCTAACGGAGCTTACGAGTTTTCTGTTAAGTTTTGTCTTGTGAAGTTTTCAAGTTTTGGGTAAAGATCCGATGCACTATGGAATAAGGATTGGCAAGAGCCTAAGCTTGGGGATGCCCCGGAAGGCATCCCCTCTTTAGTCGTCGTTCATGGGTAACTTTATTTGGAGCTATATTTTTATTTACCACATGATATGTGTTTTGCTTGGAGCGTCAATTTATTTTGTTAGGATTTCCTTCCTGTTATTTAGAACGATGTTTTGCATCTTTTATTTCAATAAAAGAGGCATTGATAGCCTTTACTATGCCTATTTTACAAGTCTTCATGTTGCTGTTTGAAAACAGAAAGTTTACCGATGTTGCAATAATTCCCTAGAAAAGTCAGAATGTGATAAAATGTTGAAACCTTTTGCATATTAAGCTCTGATAAATTTACTACAGTGCGAATTTTCTTTCATAATTTTTGGAGCAAGGGAAGTATGAATCTTGCTGCACTCTTTAAAGACTGTCCTGTTTAGGCAGATTGCTGTTATGTTTGCATTGTTTGCATATGTTTGCTTCTTTAATGATTCTATTTGAGGATAGGACTATTAAATATGCAGAGGCATTTAGTATGCAATGTTGAATAATAATTTTACTGAGTTGCTACAGTAGAGTATGATAAGGTTTTTGCAATGGTTTATACTAACTTATCTCACGAGTTCTTGTTGAGTTTTGTGTGGATGAAGCTTTTGAGATTTAGGGAGACCGTCATATGAGAGGAATTAAGGAGACACAAAAGCTCAAGCTTGGGGATGCCCAAGGCATCCCAAGATAATATTTCAAGAAGTCTCAAACGTCTATGCTTGGGGATGCCCCGTTTGGCATCCCACCTTTCTTCTTTAACAACTATCGGTTAGTTTCGGTTGATCCTAAGTTTTTGCTTCTTCACATGATGTTTGCCATTCTTAGAATGCCATTTTATTTTTCTTTTCTTTCTGTTTGAATAAAATACCAAGATCTGAAATTATTAAATGTTAGAGAGTCTTCACATAGTTGCATAATTATTCGACTACTCATTGATCTTCACTTATATCTTTCGGAGTAGTTTGTTGTTGCTCTAGTGCTTCACTTATATCTTTTTAGAGCACGGTGGTGGTTTTATTTTGTAGAAATAGATGAAATCTCATGCGTCACTTATATTATTTTGAGAGTCTTTAGAACAGCATGGTAATTTGCTTTGGTTATGAAACTAGTCCTAATATGATAGGCATCCAAGTGGGATATAATAAAAACTTTCATATAAAGTGCATTGAATACTATGAGAAGTTTGATACTTGATGATTGTTTTGAGATATGAAGATAGTGATATTAGAGTCATGCTAGTTGAGTAGTTGTGAATTTGAGAAATACTTGTGTTTAAGTTTGTGATTCCCGTAGCATGCACATATGGTGAACCGTTATGTGACGAAGTCGGAGCATGATTTATTTGTTGATTGTCTTCCTTATGAGTGGCGGCGGGGACGAGCGATGGTCTTTTCCTACCAATCTATCCCCCTAGGAGCATGCGCGTAGTACTTTGTTTCGATAACTAATAGATTTTTTGCAATAAGTATGTGAGTTCTTTATGACTAATGTTGAGTCCATGGATTATACGCACTCTCACCCTTCCACCATTGCTAGCCTCTCTAGTACCGCGCAACTTTCGCCGGTACCTTAAACCCACCATATACCTTCCTCAAAACAGCCATCATACCTACCTATTATGGCGTTTCCATAGCCATTCCAAGATATATTGCCATGCAACTTTCCACCGTTCCACTTATTATGACACGCTCCATCATTGTCATACCGCTTTGCATGATCATGTAGTTGACATCGTATTTGTGGCAAAGCCACCATTCATAATTCTTCCATACATGTCACTCTTGAATCATTGCACATCCCGGTACACCACCGGAGGCATTCATATAGAGTCATATTTTGTTCTAAGTATCGAGTTGTAATTCTTGAGTTGTAAGTAAATGAAAGTGTGATGATCACCATTATTAGAGCATTGTCCCAGTGAGGAAAGGATGATGGAGACTATGATTCCCCCACAAGTCGAGATGATACTTTGGATGAAAATAAATAAATAAAAGAGGCCAAAGAAGCCCAAATAAAAAAATAGAAAAGAGGCCATAAAAAAAGGAGAAGGCCCAAATAAAAAAATAAGAATGAGAGAAAAAGAGAGAAGGGGCAATGCTACTATCCTTTTACCACACTTGTTCTCCAAAGTAGCACCATGATCTTCATGATAGAGAGTCTCCTATGTTGTCACTTCCATATACTAGTGGTAATCTTTCATTATAGAACTTGTCTTGTATATTCCAATGATGGGCTTCCTCAAAATGCCCTAGGTCTTCGTGAGCAAGCGAGTTGGATGCACACCCACTAGTTTCTTTTGATGAGCTTTCATACACTTATAGCTCTAGTGCATCCATTGCATGGCAATCCCTACTCACTCACATTGATATCTATTGATGGGAATCTCCATAGCCCGTTGATACGGCTAGTTGATGTGAGACTATATTCTCCTTTTTGTATTCTCCACAACCACCATTCTATTCCACCTATAGTGCTATGTCCATGGCTCACGCCCATGTATTGCGCGAAGATTGAAAAAGTTTGAGAACACCAAAAGTATGAAACAATTGCTTGGCTTGTCATCGGGGTTGTGCATGATTTAAATATGTTGTGTGGTGAAGATGGAGCATAGCCAGACTATATGATTTTGTAGGGATAACTTTCTTTGGCCATGTTATTTTGAGAAGATGATTACTTTGTTAGTATGCTTGAAGTATTATTATTTTTATGTCAATATTAAACTTTTGTCCTGAATCTTATGGATCAGAATATTCTTGCTACAATAAAGAGAACTACATGGATAAATATGTTAGGTAGCATTCCACATCAAAAATTCTATTTTTATCATTTACCTACTCGAGGACGAGCAGGAATTAAGCTTGGGGATGCTGATACGTCTCCAACGTATCTATAATTTTTGATTGTTCCATGCTATTATATTATCAACCTTGTATGTTTTATATGCATTTATATGCTATTTTATATGATTTTGGGACTAACCTATTAACCTAGAGCCCAGTGCCAGTTTCTATTTTTCCTTGTTTTAGAGTATCGCAGAAAAGGAAAATCAAACTGAGTCCAATTGGCCTGAAACTTCACAAAACTTATTTTTGGACCAGAAGAAGCCCACGGAGTATCGGAGTTGGACCAGGAGAGTCCTGGGCTGCCCATGAGGGTGGGGGGCGCGCCCACCCCCCTAGGCGCGCCCCCTGCCTCGTGGACAGCCCGGAGGTCCACCGACGTACTTCTTCCTCCCATATATACCCATATACCCTAAAAACTTCGGGGATCACAATAGATCGGAGTTCCGCCGCCAGAAGCCTCCGTAGCCACCGAAAACCAATCTAGACCCGTTCCGGCACCCTGTCGGAGGGGGGAATCCCTCTCCGGTGGCCATCTTCATCATCCCGGTGCTCTCCATGATGAGGAGGGAGTAGTTCTCCCTCGGGGCTGAGGGTATGTACCAGTAGCTATGTGATTGATCTCTCTCTCTCGTGTTCTTGAGGTGATACAATCTTGATGTATCGCGGGCTTTGCTATTATAGTTGGATCTTATGATGTTTCTCCCCCTCTACAATCTTGTAATGGATTGAGTTTTCCCTTTGAAGTTATCTTATCAGATTGAGGCTTTAACGATTTGAGAACACTTGATGTATGTCTTGCCGTGCGTATCTGTGGTGACAATGGGATATTACGTGATTCACTTGATGTATGTTTTGGTGATCAACTTGCGGGTTCCGCCCATGAACCTACGCATAGGGGTTGGCACACGTTTTTGTCGTGATTCTTCGGTAGAAACTTTGGGACGCTCTTTGAGGTTCTATGTGTTGGTTGAATAGATGAATCTGAGATTGTGTGATGCATATCGTATAATCATACCCACAGATACTTGAGGTGAAATTGGTGTATCTAGGTGACATTAGGGTTTTGGTTGATTTGTGTCTTAAGGTGTTATTCTAGTACGAACTCCAGGGCTATTTGTGAAACCTATAGGAATAGCCCAACGGATTGATTGGAAAGAATAACTTTGAGGTGGTTTCGTACCCTACCATAATCTCTTCGTTTGTTCTCCGCTATTAGTGGCTTTGGAGTAACTGTTTGTTGCATGTTGAGGGATAGTTATGTGATCCAATTATGTTATTATTGTTGAGAGAATTTGCACTAGTGAAAGTATGAACCCTAGGCCTTGTTTCAATGCATTGCAATACCATTTGTGCTCACTTTTATCATTAGTTACCTTGCTTTTTTATATTTTCATATTACAAAAACCTTTATCTATCATCGATATACCACTTGGATCACCATCTCTTCGCCGAACTAGTGCACCTATACAATTTGATATTGTATTGGGTGTGTTGGGGACAAAAGAGACACTTTGTTATTTGGTTGCAGGGTTGCTTGAGAGAGACTGAGGGAGTCCTGGATTAGGGGGTCTCCGGACAGCCGGACTATATCCTTTGGCTAGACTGCTGGACTATGAAGATACAAGATTGAAGACTTCGTCTCGTGTCTGGATGGGACTCTACTTGGCGTGGAAGGCAAGCTATGCAATACGGATATGTATATCTCCTCCTTTGTAACCGACCTTGTGTAACACTAGCCCTCTCCGGTGTCTATATAAACTGGAGGGTTTTAGTTCGTAGGACACAACAACAATAACATACAATCATACCATAGGCTAGCTTCTAGGGTTTAGACTCTCTGATCTCGTGGTATATCTACTCTTGTACTACCCATATCATCAATATTAATCGAGCAGGACATAGGGTTTTACCTCCATCAAGAGGGCCCGAACCTGGGTAAAACTCCGTGTCCCCTGCCTCCTGTTACCATCCGCCTAGACGCATAGTTCGGGACCCCGTACTCGAGATCCACCGGTTTTGACACCGACATTGGTGCTTTCATTGAGAGTTCCTATGTGTCATCGCCGTTAGGCTTGATGGCTCCTTCTATCATCATTAGCGATGTAGTCCAGGGTGAGACTTTTCTCCCCGGACAGATTTTTGTATCCGGCGGCTTTGCACTGCGGGCCAATTCGCTTGGCCATCTGGAGCAGATTGAAAGCTACGCCCCTGGCCATCAGGTCAGGTTTGGAAGCTTAAGCTACACAGCCGATATCCGCGGAGACTTGATCTTCGACGGATTCGAGCCTCTGCCTTGTGCGTCACGCGGTCATGATGAGTATGATTTAGCTCTACCATCTGACAGTGTTCAGGAGATCGCATTGGCAGCCACTCCGACCCTCAATTCAGAGCTAGTTGCGCCATCCATGGACGGGTGGATGGACCCCGCCACGGAGGCCTTACCCCCATCAGCGATCGAGCCGAACATCGACCTTACTCTACACGAGAGCCGTGTTGACAAACTGCCGGATCTCTCTCCGGCCACGGACTCCGAACCGCCTGCGCCCGTTCCTAGCGAATCCAATTGGGCGCCGATCATGGAGTTTACCTCCGTGGATATTTTTCAGCACTCGCCCATTGGTGACATACTGAACTCATTAAGGTCTCTCTCCTTGTCAGGAGAATCCTGGCCGAACTATGTCCGGCGGGATTGGGATGCGGATGGCGTCAAAATTCACCGCCCACCCACCACCCACTTAGTAGCCACTGTTGATGACCTACTCCGAAGACATCGACGGTATGGACAACGATGCAGGAGACGAACAGGAACCACCGCCCACAGGGCACTGGACGCCCACTTCATCACATGATGTATACATGGTGGACACACCAAAAGAAAACGACCACGAGGAACAGAAGGACGCAATGAAGGGTTGTCCCCTCGAGAAGCAGTCAAAGCGGCGGCGTAAGCGCCGCTCCAAATCCCGCCTCGGCAGAAACAACGATCATACAGACCCAGCGTTAGAGTAGGGTGAAGCATCACCGGACCACGGCAACACAAAGAATCAAACCGAACAACCCGATTCTGTCAAGGATAACAGTCCAGATGACATCACACCGGACAGACACCCGGAGCAATAGAATGCCCGTCAAAGGCTCGTTTCCACTGCGAGGAGTCTAAAAAAGCAGAAGCAAAGGCTCAAGGCTGCGCAAGACACACTTAAAATCAGATGGAGTAAAGTACTCTATACAGCAGCAAAGTACGGCGGTAATTGCCCCACCAAGAGCTACCCGAAGCAGAAGTTGCTACCTGAATTCGATGAGGAGGCCTTAGATCCCCCGCAACCAAAAATTAAAATGGCCACCTGGCTGGATAGAAGACCTCACGGCCAACATAGAGCGGCAAACAACGCCGCACATAAGCCAATACGCGATCCAAGCGAGGGCTTGCATCAAAAGGACGGCGCAACCAGATCCATCTATGGACCACGCAAGCGCGCTCCAGCATACGATGCAACACAACAAACATCCGAACAACACGGTAAACCCAGATATAGGGGTGCCGCACACCCCCTATGTTTCACTGATGAGGTGCTGGACCATGAATTTCCAGAGGGATTCAAACCCGTAAACATAGAGGCATACGACGGAACAACAGACCCTGGGGTCTGGATTGAGGACTATATCCTCCATATCCATATGGCTCGAGGAGATGATCTCCACGCCATCAAGTACTTACCCCTCAAGCTCAAAGGGCCAGCTCGGCACTGGCTTAAAAGCCTCCCCGAAAACTCCATTGGAAGCTGGGAAGAGCTCGAAGATGCTTTTCGGGCAAATTTTCAAGGGACTTATGTCCGACCTCCGGATGCGGATGATTTGAGTCATATAACTCAACAGCCCGGAGAGTCAGCCCGAAAGCTTTGGAACAGGTTTCTTACTAAAAAGAACCAAATAGTCGACTGTCCAGACGCCGAAGCCTTGGCAGCTTTTAAGCATAGCGTCCGCGACGAATGGCTTGCCAGACACCTCGGCCAAGAAAAGCCGAGAACAATGGCAGCATTAACAAGCCTCATGACCCGCTTTTGCGCGGGTGAGGACAGCTGGCTAGCCAGATGCAGCACCAGCGACCCAAGTACATCCGAAGTTAGAGATGAAAACGGGAAATCACGACGCAGCAAAAATAATAAGCGCCGGAATAAAGAAGACAGCCCGAAGAGCACGGCAGTAAACGCCGGATTCAGAAGCTCTCGGCCAGGTCAGCAAAAGCCGCCCCCTAAAGGCGCCAGAGATGAACTGTCCAGCCTGAACAAAATTCTGGACCAAATATGTCAGATCCATAGCACCCCTGGTAAACCCGCTAATCATACCCAGAGAGAATGTTGGGTCCTCAAGCAGTCCGGCAAGATGGACACCATACACAAGGGGGAGGATACACCAAGCGAAGACGAGGATGAGCCCCTCAAGCAAGACATTGGGGAACAAAAGAAATTTCCACCAAAAGTCAAAACAGTAAACGTGTTACACGTGATCAAGGGGAGAAATAAAGCGGCACTCCCAGAGAAATATGCCCAAGGGCCAATCACCGCCGAGTCCTGCCACTGGTCGGCTCAACCGATCACTTTCGACCACCGGGATTACTTAGCAAATATTCGGCATGTAGGATGGGCTGCCTTGGTATTAGACCCAATAATTGACGGATACCATTTCACACGAGTCCTGATGGACGGTGGCAGCAGTCTAAACCTGATATATCAGGACACAATCCGCAAAATGGGGATAGACCCAACAAAAATTTGCCACAACAATACTACCTTTAAAGGAGTAACGCCAGGCCCAGGGGCTCACTGCATGGGCTCCCTGCTACTAGAAGTTATATTCGGCTTCCCCGATAACTTCCGTAGCGAAAATTTAACCTTCCACATTGCTCCATTCCAAAGTGGCTATCAAGCACTACTTGGACGCGAAGCTTTCGCTCGCTTTAACGCAATACCGCACTATGCTTCCCTCACGCTTAAGATGCCCGGTCCATGTGGCATCATTACAGTAAATGGAAATATGGAGCGATCCTTGCGCGCCGAAGAGAATGCGGCTGCCTGGGCAGCCGCACACTAAAACGGCCTCACCAACTAAAGTATTCGATAGGTCGTCAAGACCACGGACATGGTTAGACGATTCCGGCGCAGCTGTATGTAATTCGTACAGGTTTGATGGCCACACCCCTATCACAAATACAAGGGGCTCAACGCGCGCAGATAAGTGGCAATTTTTACTCATCTTGAATTATACATGGTTTTTTCAAAAAACCTACCTTTTTGCACGACAACTTTTCACCTAAGTTCCTCTCTTTTACAGATGACCACCGTGCTACACCCGTCCAGGATACGGCACAACGGAGACACAGGCGCAGACGTGCAGCAGGGACCCGTTCCAAGGATTCTTTTTAGATTAAGACCCTGCGTCAACCTTTTTTACTGTCTCTTGTTGATACACATCCCTCGGATTCTCAGTACAATTGAGAAGGATGCTGGCGTCTTGGCATGTGGCCACGTCAGAATAATGCACGTACCTGAACACCAGGGGCTTCTTACAAAGGGCACTGATTAGGCCCGGTTCATACCATAAAGACCGAATACCTTAGGGAGTGTTCGGCGTCGCGAGTTTGGCCTATATGCATCAGCTCCGAATCATGTCTTTGGTCAAATGTTGGGTTTGCCCGGCTCCTATGTTTTGGTACCTTACGTTCCGCTCTATCGGCTAAGGTAGCACTAGGAGAACTACTGCGATTGTGCCCCGGGTCATCCGGACGAGCACCTCAGTAGAGAAAGCCGAAAACTGACTGTCATGATATAGCGTGAGACTGGTCAACCACTCGATGACCTATCGGAATGTTAGAATTCCTCCGCCTTAACGAAGGGCCGTTTCCCGGCCAGGCATGTACGCACCCCGAATTCGGGAGAGTGCGGAGCCACCAGGGGCTATATAGTAGCCCCACCGTCAAACTCCTATGGCTAAGTGAAAGTGTTAAAGCATTATAGTCCGGTTGCCTCGTTCGCTGCGCTATCACCTCCTTAATAGGAACAAGACGTTGGGTTAAGTGTGAACACGCGTCTTCTGCGAACACCTCTGCATTATATGCGTGGGGGCTGAAGCCGACGACTGCAATCTTTCAGGTTATACACATGTATACATAAACGGCCGCACTGGAGGCATCATATTACTTTCAGGCAAAAGTATAAACACAACCTTAATAAATTTCATAAAAACATTGTGTTTACTATGGGAATACATGTCACTCAAACATAATATTCTTCGAGCACTGGGCCTCTATCAAACGAGCACCCTCGAGAACCTCTTCGAAATAGTGCTTGGCAACCACTCGGCCTATGGCCGAACCCTGCGCCGCAACAGTGGTAGCATCCATCTCCGCCCAGTATTCTTTAACACAGGCAAGGGCCATCCGCGAGCCTTCTATGCACGCCGACCTCTTCATCGCATTGATGCGCGACACCACACCAAGGAACTGCTGCACTAAGCTGAAATAGCTGTTCGGCTTCGGCTTTTTCGTCCACAGCTGATCCACGACAGACCTCATGGCGAGTCCGGACAACCTATTGAGTTCGGCACATCCGGCTAGCTGATCATTCAACGGAAGCGGACTCTCTGGAACGTTAAATTGCGGCCAGAGCTTGTCCACTTCACGGTCTGTTTGATCTCAGAAGTATTTGGCCGCATCGATAGCGCTCGCCGCCAAGTCCATATATGCGTCTGCCGAACTCCACAGCCAATCTAGAGGGGCGTACCGCGGATCTCCGAACTTCCACCACAGCATAAAGGGCTTCCCAGCCGCAATATCCCCGGCTTCACGGAGCTCCTCCTTCTTTGCTCTCATAGCAGAGCGGGTGTCTTTGTTCGCCATCGTGGCCTTTTCAAGGTTCGTTGCCTTCGCTCGGTTTTCTTTTTCAAGGAACTGGCAACGGTCGGCAGTGTCTTTTAACTTTACAACCATCTTGGCCATCTTCTCTTTGCTCTTGCAATGCGCGGCCTTCTCGGCTTTCAACTCTTCGGCCGCCTTCAAAGCAGCCGCACTACTAATCCTTGCTTGTTCTTTGGCTCGCGCAAGTTCCGCCTGCAGGGTTTCCATGGTGGCAGCTCCATCTGCAGTCACAACATATTAAAGATACTGGCATCATGCTGCTCTTACTATGTGGCATTCACCAGAAAATACCACTTACCATGTGCCTCGTCAAGCCTCTTGTTAAAAAGCTCGATGTCGGCATCCGCCGCATCCAGTTGCCGCTTCAGTTCGGCAAACTCATGAGTCCGGCTAGCCACCGGAGCTCCCACTACCTGCACATTAAAGCGGTATGGTTATTGCCTGGGACTACGATCCTCTGTTTGCCGCTGTTCTTGGCGACAACTAGAGTCTCAGGGGCTACTATCTACACAGGGCACACCTAAAAATGTGCGGTACCATCACAAATGTACATCATTTTACGTACCTCAAAGCCCGTTAGTAGACTCATAAAGGCATCATGCAACCCGCTTTCGGCGGATGAAATCCTTTCCATCACCATACCCATCAATGTACGGTGTTCTTCTGAGATGGCCACTCACTCCAATAGCTCTCTCAGTACGTCCGACTGCATACCAGTCGGTGCCAGACTATTCTGTTTGCTCTCTTCGAGAGCCGGACGCTCGGGACTTCGGGTGACTATAGGATTATCTTCTGGCCTCACCGGATCCGGAGAGGCCCTCCGTGACGACACTTCAAGGTCGCCCGCTTCTTGAGCGGAGGAGTCCGGGGGAGGCGTTTCGCTCTCCATCATCTCCGGAAGAAGATCCCCCGAAGACGAGCTCTGCTAAGAAGGGCTAAGATCTGAACTGCAAGATAAATACTTCGGTTATTTTCCTCAGAGGTAAGGTAATATATCTTCACTATTAAAGTACTTTTTAATTACTTACAGCTCGTTAGAGGGCTGATCCCCGTGCGGACTTTGTGCGGCAAGAGCACCCTCCAAGGCAGGACCCTCTGGTGGAGATTTCTTCTCCCGCTTGGAAACCTTGGTTTCCGGATCTTCAGAGGTAGTCCTCTTCCTTCCCCGGGGTGAGAGAATGTCAGATTCCTCCCCTCGGTTATCCTCCCTCACGGAGGCGCTCGTTCCCTCGGTCGGAATAGGTAGCGGTGGAGGCCCGCTTTCGCCCTCATTATTCCCCCCTTTGTCTTCCTTTGAGGGCTCCGGGCAAGGTGCTAGCTCGAGCATCTTTTCCAGTACCGGATTTTCCAAACCCTCAGGAAGGGGGGCCGAACACCGAATCATCTTTGCCTTTGTTATCCAGTCCTGGTCAAAGAGCGATTTCTCAGAATAACGTCATGATAAATGAAAGACGGTGTGTTCGGCTAGAGGATAACTTACTTGGTCGGCGGTGCGGTTGCTGCTCAGGCCCACGTCCTCGGTAGTATCCGGACACTCTATCTGGGGTCCGAAGAATGATCTATACATCTCCTCGTGCGTCAGGCCGAGGAAATTCTGAATAGCGCGTGGTCCTTCTGGGTTGAACTCCCACATGCGAAGAGGCCGGCATTTGCATGGCTGGATTCGTCGAACCAGCGTGACTTGCATTACCATAATCAAACTGAAATCTCCTTCGAAGAGATTTTGAATGCGGCTTTGCAGTATAGGCACGTCCTTGGCGGGACCCCAGCTCAGCCCTCCGCTGATCCATGACATCAGTTGTGGTGGAGGGCCTGAGTAGAAAGCAGGGGCAGTCGCCACTTGGCACTTCTGGGAGTTGTGATGTAAAACGACTCCCGCTGCCATAATCCGGACACCTCTGGAATAGAACCCTTTGGCCATGGAGCTCCGGCGATCCTGCTTATTAATGCGCCTCCGCACGCTACATGCTGCCCCTCGACCATCTTCGGCTTCACGTCAATGGTCTTGAGCCATAGGCCGAAGTGAGGGGTAATGCGGAGGAAGGCCTCACATACAATAATAAATGATGAGATGTGGAGAAAGGAGTCCGGGGATGGATCGTGGAAATCTAGCCTGTAATAAAACATCAACCCCCTAACGAAGGGATCCAGAGTGAGGCCTAGACCTCGGAGGAAGTGGGATATGAACACGACGTCTTCGTTGGGTTCAGGAGTAGGGACAACCTGCCCTCAGGAGGGCAGCCGATGCGAAACTTCGGCGGTCAGGTATCTGGCCTCCCTCAACTTCTTGATGTCTTCTTCCATAACGGAGGAGGGCATCCACTGGCCTTGAAGGTTAGGTCCGGACATGACTGAAGGTCCGGAGCACCTGACCTGGGCTTTGGGTGTTAGAACTCGAGGCGGGGGAAGGATTTGATTGAGCACGGGAGGGAAAAAAAGTAAAAAGCCTTGTCCCTTTATAAAGAGGGTGAATATCAAGCGTCCTCTCCGTAGCCGTTTGGGACTTGCTTATAATCTAGGAGTCCTAGACATGGTTGGGTTACCCACGACCTTATTTATGAGAATCCCGTAATTAGGGGAACACGATCTCTGCTTTGACAAGATGTGTCAAAAACTGCCTCGCGTTATGTGCGGGGCTAGTTAAAGGAAACGGTTTGAATAATCACCGGGCCATGACATAATGTAGTGTTGCCAAAACAAGTCAGCAAATTAGATTTGCGAAATATTATTCTCTCTACGGTGGTATGTGGAACTTATTTTGCAGGGTCGGACACTATCCTTGTATTCAAATTCTTCCGTGATGTATTCAAAGGAGGAACCCGCCTTGCAATGCCGAAGACAATACTGCGCGCCGGACTCATCGTCATTCAAAGCCCTGTTCAGGGGCTACTGAGGGAGTCCTGGATTAGGGGGTCTCCGGACAGCCGAACTATATCCTTTGGCCGGACTGCTGGACTATGAAGATACAAGATTGAAGACTTCGTCTCGTGTCCGGATGGGACTCTACTTGGCGTGGAAGGCAAGCTAGGCAATACGGATATGTATATCTCCTCCTTTGTAACCGACCTTGTGTAACCCTAGCCCTCTCCGGTGTCTATATAAACCGGAGGGTTTTAGTCCGTAGGACACAAAACATACAATCATACCATAGGCTAGCTTCTAGGGTTTAGCCTCTCTGATCTCATGGTAGATCTACTCTTGTACTACCCATATCATCAATATTAATCGAGCAGGACGTAGGGTTTTACCTCCATCAAGAGGGCCCGAACCTGGGTAAAACTTCGTGTCCCCTGCCTCCTGTTACCATCCGCCTAGACACATAGTTTGGGACCCCCTACCCAAGATCCGCCGGTTTTGACACCGACAAAGACCATCTTCATCCTACGCCTCCTACGGATTGATAAACCTTAGGTCATCCACTTGAGGGAAATTTTCTATTGTCCTACAAACCTCTGCACTTGGAGGCTCAACAACGTCTACAAGAAGAAGGTTGTGTTGCTCCACCGACGTACTCCTTCCTCCTATATATACCTACATACCCCCAAACGATCAAAAAAGGAGTCAAACCCTAATTCCACCGTCGTAACTTTCTGTATCCACTGAAGATCCATCTTGGGCCTGTTCCGGAGCTCCGCCTGAGGGGCATCGATCATGGAGGGCTTCTACAATAACACCATAGACTCTCCGATGATGTGTGAGTAGTTTACCTCAGACCTTCGGGTCCACAGTTATTACCTAGATGGCTTCTTCTATCTTTTTGGATCTCAATACAATGTACTCCCCCTCTCTCGTGGAGATCTATTCGATGTAATCTTCTTTTGCGGTTTGTTTGTTGAGACCGATGAATTCTGGGTTTATGATCAAGTTTATCTATGAACAATATTTGAATCTTCTCTGAATTCTTTTATGTATGATTGGTTATCTTTTCAAGTCTCCTCGAATTATTAGTTTGGTTTGGCCTACTAGATTGATCTTTCTTGCAATAGGAGAAGTGCTTAGCTTTGGGTTCAATCTTGATGTGTCCTTTCCCAGTGACAGTAGGGGCAGCAAGGCACGTATTGTATTGTTGCCATCGAGGATAACAAGATGGTTTTTTTATCATATTGCATGAATTTATCCCTCTACATCATGTCATCTTACTTAAACCGTTACTTTGTTCTTATGAACTTAATACTCTAGATGCATGTTGGATAGCGGTCGATGTGTGGAGTAATAGTAGTAGATGCAGGGAGGAGTCGGTCTACTTGTCTCGGGTGTGATGCCTATATACATGATCATACCTAGACATTCTCATAACTATGCTAAATTCTGTCAATTGCTCAATAGTAATTTGTTCACCCACTATAAAATATTTATGCTCTTGAGAGAAGCCACTAGTGAAACCTATGGCCCCCAGGTCTATCTTCCATCATATTAATCTTCCAACACTTAGTAATTTCATTGCCTTTTATTTTACTTTGCATCTCTATCATAAAAATACCAAAAATATCATCTTATCATATCTATCAGATCTCACTCTCATAAGTGACCGTGTAGGGATTGACAACCCCTTATCGCGTTGGTTGCGAGGATTTATTTGTTTTGTGTAGGTGCGAGAGACTCGCACGTAGCCTCCTACTGGATTGATACCTTGGTTCTCAAAAACTGAGGGAAATACTTACGCTACTTTGCTGCATCACCCTTTCCTCTTCAAGGGAAAACCAACGCAGTGCTCATGAGGTAGCAAGAAGGATTTCTAGCACCGTTGCCGGGGAGGTCTACGCAAAAGTCAACATACCAACTACCCATCACATACCCTTATCTCCCGCATTACATTATTTGCCATTTGCCTCTCGTTTTCCTCTCCCCACTTCACCCTTGCCGTTTTATTCGCCCTCTCTCTCTCTCTCTATCCTCCCCTCCTTTCCCGTTTGCCTCTTTTTGCCATTTGCTTTCGTTTGTTGGATTGGGAAAATTTTTTGCCATGAAAATTCTATGCTGTGCCTGAGAACCCTAATCTTCATACAAAAAATCCGATTGCTAGTGTAATATATTGTAGTGAGTTATCAAGCATTGTCTTTATGGTGGTGCTTGAACTTCTATGAGTTTTATCCTAAATTTCTATAGTCTTTGCGTGATCTATGGATAGATGTATTGAACTTGAAAAGACAATTCATGACATGTACCCTTGATCAAAGGGATTTCCTAGAATTTTCTAATATTGAGCATTTCTCTGTTAAGCGTGCCGCCACAAATCTTTTTCGCTCATGAGTTCAGATTCATAATAAAAAAAGGCCAAATAAATCTTTGCGCATTATAGGGTGGACACTTGTCGTCCCCCCATAGAGGCTATCCTTTTTGATCAAGAAGAAATAATGCGCTTTCAATCTCTAGACTATGTTGCTTTCAATGAAATCTTAGAAAAAGGGTTCCTACCAATGTTTTAGTTGATTAGAATTTCTGAACTTAATGATGATTTGGCCATTCGAAATAATGATCTAGGATATTCTCTTGAGTATAGGCTCACAAAGTTCTGTCAAAAGAATGCTTATAATGATGAATTGGTTGTGCAATACGAAGGGCCAAAGGAGGAACCTATACCTCCCAAAGTTGATCTTGGGGACTTTTGTCCCATTAAATTTAGACCTTTTGATTACTTTTGCTTGCCTCAAAGAAAACTTTCTGCCGAACATAGATAATATGAAATGAGTTTTAATGATCTATCTTACTATTATGGCAACACCTAAATCTATCCTTGTTTTTTATGCCTATCTAGGGGCATTAAACGATAGCGCTTGTTGGGAGGAAACCCAATTTTATTTTTATTCCTTGCTTTTTGACCCTTTTTAGTAATAAATAATTTTTCTTGTCTCTGTTTTGGTTGTGTTTTTTGTGTTTAATTAGTGTTTGTGCCAAGAAGAACCGTTGGGAACACATGGGGAAAGTCTTGTTAATCTTGCTGTAGAAAACAGAAACTTTAGCGCTTACGAGAAATGCTGCCATTTTTATTTGGAAAGTGATATTTAGTTAATTCTTTTTGAAGATGATTAATAGATAAATTTCTCACGTCCAGCAGTTTATTTTAGAATTTTTGGGGTTCAATATCTTGCGCTAGCTACAGATTACTACAGACTGTTCTTTTTTTGACAGATTCTGTTTTTCATGTGTTGTTTGCTTATTTTGATGAATCTATGGCTAGTAAAATAGTTTATAAACCATATAGAAGTTGGAATACAGTAGGTTTAACACCAATATAAATAAAAAATGAGTTCATTATAGTACCTTGAAGTGGTGTTTCGTTTTCTTTCGCTAACGGATCTCACGAGATTTTCTACTTTAAGTTTTGTGTTGTGAAGTTTTCAAGTTTTGGGTAAGGATTTAATGGATTATGGAACAAGGAGTGGAAAGAGCCTAAGCTTGGGGTTGCCCATGGCACCGCCAAGATAATCTAAGGACACCAAAAAGCCAAAGCTTGGGGATGCCCCGGAAGGCATCCCCTCTTTCGCCTACTTCCATCGGTAACTTTACTTGGAGCTATATTTTTATTGACCACATGATATGTGTTTTGCTTGGAGCGTCTTGTATGATTTGAGTCTTTGCTTTTCAGTTTACCACAATCATATTTGCTGTACACACCTTTTGAGAGAGACACACATGATTCGGAAATTGTTAGAATACTCTATGTGCTTCACTTATATCTTTTGAGTTATATAGTTTTTGCTCTAGTGCTTCACTTATATCTTTTAGAGGGCATCGGTGGATTTGTTTTTATAGAAACTATTGATCTCTCATGCTTCACTTAGATTATTTTGAGAGTCTTAAATAGCATGGTAATTTGCTTAAATAATCCTAATATGCTAGGTATCCAAGATTAGTAAAAAAAATCTTATGAGTGTTTTGAATACTAAGAGAAGTTTCATGCTTGATGATTGTTTTGAGATATGGAGGTAGTGACATTAAATTTGTGCTAGTTGAGTAGTTTTGAATTTGAGAAATACTTGGGCTGAAGTTTGCAAGTCCCGTAGCATGCACGTATGGTAAACGTTATGTAACAAATTTGAAACATGACATGTTCTTTTGATTGCCCTCCTGATGAGTGGCGGTCGGGGACGAGCGATGGTCTTTTCCTACCAATCTATCCCCCTAGGAGCATACGCGTAATACTTTGGTTTTTGATGGCTTGTAGATTTTTGCAATAAGTATGTGAGTTCTTTATGACTAATGTTGAGTCCATGGATTATACGCACTCTCACCTTTCCATCATTGCTAGCCTCTTCGGTACCGTGCATTGCCCTTTCTCACATTGAGAGTTGGTGCAAACTTCGCCGGTGCATCCAAACCCCATGATATGATACGCTCTTTCACACATCAACCTCCTTATATCTTCCTCAAAACAGCCACCATACCTACCTATTATGGCATTTCCATAGCCATTCCGGGATATATTGCCATGCAACTTTCCACCATCCTGTTTGTCATGACACGTTCATCATTGTCATATTGTTTAGTATGATCATGTAGTTGACATAGTATTTGTGGCAACGCCACCGTTCATAATTCTTTCATACATGTCACTCTTGATTCATTGCATATCCCAGTACACCATCGGAGGCATTCATATAGAGTCATACCTTGTTCTAGTATCGAGTTGTAATCATTGAGTTGTAAATAAATAGAAGTCTGATGATCATCATTTAATAGAGCATTGTCCCAATAAAAAAATAGAAAGGCCAAAAAAAAGAAGAGAAGGCCCCCAAAAAAGGGACAATGCTACTATCCTTTTTCCACACTTGTGCTTCAAAGTAGCACCATGATCTTCACGATAGAGAGTCTCTTGTTTTGTCACTTTCATACACTAGTGGGAATTTTTCATTATAGAACTTGGCTTGTATATTCCAACAATGGGCCTCCTCAAGTGCCCTAGGTCTTCGTGAGCAAGCAAGTTGGATGCACACCAACTAGTTTCTTTTGTTGAGCTTTCATACATTTATAGCTCTAGTGCATCTGTTGCATGGCAATCCCTACTCCTTGCATTAACATCAATCGATGGGCATCTCCATAGCTCATTGATTAGCCCCTTTGATGTGAGACTTTCTCCTTTTTTGTCTTCTCCACATAACCCCCATCATTATACTCTATTCCACCCATAGTTCTATATCCATGGCTCATGCTCTTGTATTGCGTGAAGGTTTATAAAGTTTGAGATTACTAAAGTATGAAACAATTGCTTGGCCTGTCATCGAGGTTGTGCATGATGAGAGCATTCTTGTGTGACGAAAATGGAGCATGACTAAACTATATGATTTTGTAGGGATGAACTTTCTTTGGCCATGTTATTTTGAGAAAACATAATTGCTTAGTTAGTATGCTTGAAGTATTATTATTTCTATGGCAATACTAAACTTTTATCTTGAATCTTTCGAATCTGAATATTCATGCCACAATTAAGAAGAATTACATTGAAATTGTGCCTAGTAGCATTCCACATCAAAAATTCTGTTTTTATCATTTACCTACTCGAGGACGAGCAGGAATTAAGCTTGGGGATGCTTGATACGTCTCCAACGTATCTATAATTTTTGATTGCCCCATGATATATTATTTTTTGTTTTGGACATTATTGGGCTTTATTATTCACTTTTATATTATTTTTTGGACTAACCTATTAACCGGAGGCCCAGCCCAGAATTGTTGTTTTTTTCGCCTATTTAATTTAGGGTTTCGAAGAAAAGGAATATCAAACGGAGTCCAAACGGAATGAAACCTTCGGGAACATGATTTTTGGAACGAACATGATCCAAAGGACTTGGACCCTACGTCAAGAAAGCAACCAGGAGGGCCACGAGGTAGGGGGCCGCCTACCCCCCCAGGCGCGCCCTCCACCCTCGTGGGCCCCCATTGCTCCACCCGACGTACTTCTTCCTCCTATATATACCTACGTACCCCCAAACTACCAGAATACGGAGCCAAAACCCTAATTCCACCATCGTAACTTTATGTACCCGTGAGATCCCATCTTGGGGCCTTTTCCGGAGCTCCGCCGGAGGGGGCATCGATCAAGGAGGGCTTCTACATCAACACCATAGCCTCTCCGATGATGTGTGAGTAGTTTACCTCAGACCTTCGGGTCCATAGTTATTAGCTAGATGGCTTCTTCTCTCTTTTTGGGATCTCAATACAAAGTTCTCCCTCTCTCTTGTGGAGATCTATTTGATGTAATCTTCTTTTGTGGTGTGTTTGTTGAGATCGATGAATTGTGGGTTTATGATCAAGTTTATCTATGAACAATATTTGAATCTTCTCTGAATTCTTTTATGTATGATTGGTTATCTTTGCAAGTCTCTTCGAATTATCAGTTTGGTTTGGCCTACTAGATTGATCTTTCTTGCAATAGGAGAAGTGCTTAGCTTTGGGTTCAATCTTGTAGTGTCCTTTCCCAGTGACAGTAGGGGCAGCAAGGCACGTATTGTATTGTTGCCATCGAGGAAAACAAGATGGGGTTTTTATCATATTGCATGAATTTATCCCTCTACATCATGTCATCTTGCTTAAAGCGTTACTCTGTTCTTATGAACTTAATACTCTAGATGCATGCTGGATAGCGGTCGATGTGTGGAGTAATAGTAGTAGATGCAAGCAGGAGTCGGTCTACTTGTCTCGGACGTGATGCCTATATACATGATCATACCTAGATATTCTCATAACTATGCTCAATTATGTCAATTGCTCAACAGTAATTTGTTCACCCACCGTAAAATACTTATGCTCTTGAGAGAAGCCACTAGTGAAACCTATGGCCCCCGGGTCTATCTTCCATCATAGTAATCTTCCAACACTTAGTTATTTTCATTGCCTTTTATTTTACTTTGCATCTTTATCATAAAAATACCAAAAATATTATCTTATCATATCTATCAGATCTCACTCTCGTAAGTGACCGTGTAGGGATTGACAACCCCTTATCGTGTTGGTTGCGAGGATTTATTTGTTTTGTGTAGGTGCGAGGGACTCGCGCATAGCCTCCTACTGGATTGATACCTTGGTTCTGAAACACTAAGGGAAATACTTATGCTACTTTGCTGCATCACCCTTTCCTCTTCAAGGGAAAACCAACGCAGTGCTCAAGTGGTAGCAGTGGGACGTAAAATTCTCCATCACCAGCCCCTAGTTCGAGGCGGATATAGTTCAGCTGTGGATATCGCCCAAAGGATATCGCCCAAAGGCGAGTGTTGGAAGATGTCTGTAGCACTGAATTTGATCATCGATAAACGATCAAGCTCGGTGTCCGCGGGCTCGCGCGGTTTGGAACCTGCGGCCGGAGACGAGTCCGGCGTTCCAGTGGCATAGGCCTCGTGTGAAATTAGGTCCATGTCAACGTCGTGGAATCTGCGGTCTCCGAGGTGGGGTTAATCCTTCCGTATCTGGATGGCGTGGCCTGCTCCGGCTCTAGGGCCAGAGCGGTTATAGGAGCGATCTCCTGGATGCGGCCTGATGACAGATTTAGGTCATGATCATCAGGGTGACGGGGAGCGGCCACCGCGGAATCGAATCCGGCGAAGATCAAGTTTCCATGGATGTCCGCGATGTAGTTCAAGCTCCCGTATCTGACCCGATGGCCAGGGGCATAGCTTTTGATCTGGTCCAGATGGCCAAACGAGTTGGCCCAGAGTGCGAAGCCGCCGAACACGAAGATCTGCCCGGGGAGGAAAGTTTCTCCGCACACAATGTCATTATTGACGATTGAAGGGGCCATCGAACCTTTCAGCGACAGCATAGAGGAACTCTCAATGAAAGCACCAATGTCGGTGTCAAAACCGGCGGATCTCGGGTAGGGGGTACCGAACTGTGCGTCTAAGGTTGATGGTAACAGGAGACTGGGGACATGAAGTTTTACCCAGGTTCGGGCCCTCTTGATGGAGGCAATACCCTACGTCCTGCTTGATTGATATTGATGAATACGAGTACTACAAGAGTTGATCTACCACGAGATCATAATGGCTAAACCCTAGAAGTCTAGCCTGTATGACTAAGGTATTGCGTATATCCTTTCCAGACTACACCCTCCGGTTTATATAGACACCGGGGGGGATCTAGGGTTACATAAAGTCGGTTACATAGAATGGAATCTTCATAGTTGTTCGCTAAGCTTGCCTTCCACGCCAAGGAGAGTTTCATCCGGACACGGGTGTAGTCTTCGGTCTTCGTATCTTCACAGCCCATCAGTCCGGCCCATAGATAACAGGTCGGACGCCCGAGGAACCCTTAGTCTAGGACTCCCTCATCTGTTGCTCGCCAAAATTCTACATTGTAGATGAGAAAGGAGGCGGTTGAGAAAATGAACCACCCAAATTTTTTGTGCAGTTCAACTGAAATGGAGCATCCCTGGCGTGCAAACTGATTAAGTGCCAGATGAATATATGCGTCAACCAACTTGTCTGGAATCTTTAGACTCCATGCCATACAGTTCGCTGCCATATCTGCCGATAACCAAAAGGCATAAGTTGGGACCAAAGACTGGACTACGTTTTTCTGGGCTATGCGCCAAGCAATATTTTTGGCGTTCACTCTCCTAATACTTGGAGTTTGACAACTGGTTGATGCCGGTTGATACTCGAAAGAATATAGGCACTTCTTCTTGTCAACATCGATGCTTGTCTAAGTGAACTTTGGAGTACATAGCAGCAGCATAAGTACCTGTCCATCTGATCTTTTTGTGCAGTTCTACTGAAATCACCCAATGTAATGATTTGCCTGCGAGTTCAGGCTCCAAGTTACTCCTTTATGAAATCAGCAAACAGTAGCACAATACCAAATTACCAATACATATGACAAGCACAATAATCAGGATAAAGACCGGTACCAACCTGTGTGAGGTAGCATATCAATTACTATTTCCTTTGACTGGAAGCCGAGATAAGCCAAGCAACTGACAACAAAGGAAGAATGCAAGCCCAGATTAGCCACTGACAGGAAAGGAAGGAAGTTGTCGAGGCAATGAAACACCCAAAGTTTTTGTGCAGTTCCACCAAAATTGAGCATCCCCGTTGGCACATATATTGAGAGAGTGGGATTACTATAATAGTGGGACTAGTTGATGAAACATACACTAACAAATAGAAGCACCCTCATTATCTTAATGGGTAAAGTTAGCAACACAGTAGTCTTGCTTAAAGAGAGGTATTTGTTTATTTAATCAGTGAAATTAGCTCAACACTCAAAGCATTGCCATGTATCATAGGTTGCAAAACTTTAATGTGCAAAGATAACGAAGTTTCTCATGACAGTAGCACGATACAAATAGAGATGACAGCAAACTAATATGGATGAAGGCCTTAGGCCGGTATAAACCTGAGGGAAAAAGCTTATTCATGTAGTCCCATAAGAGATGATAAAGTACTCACTAGAATCTCTCAATAGTGTATATTTTTGTGCACTTCAAATGTATGGTTGAAATCACTCTTGTTTACTAGTGCTGAGATTATATCGAAAGATTACCAAGAACTTCCAGCAAAGTTAAAGCACTAGCTAGGATACAGTTCATTGTAACTTGTGCAGTTCCACTAAAATGTATGAACAAGGTGAAACCTTCATTAGCTTGGTGAGAAAGGATAGAAAGACATTAGCATATTACTCTAACAGTAGCATCAAATTCATGATGGACAATACGCAAAACATTGCCTCCTTAAACCAATGGCAATAAATTGACATGCAAAACAATAGCACTATTATGTCATGACACTAATAATATTCCCTCCCTGCTCCACCACATGATTCACCTCCATAGACAAACATACACACGTACATGATTCAGCATAAGGTGCTACTAAAGATTTGTTTAACTCCGACAGGAAAATTAGGCAGCAATAAATTAGTGGTACTTAAGTACTCCTAATTAATTAAGTGACCTTGCAGGAGAGACATCAGAAGTGGAAGGGCTCCCTGGAGGATCGTCTCACATGTAAGGTAGACGTTGCCGGAGCCCTTGAATGGACTCGACTGAGGCCTCTGGCTTCAGCAAGATCACCTTGGCACTGCTTATTATTCTTCTTCTTCCTCTTCATCCTCTGTTTCTCTTTCTCCTCACCAGTTGGTGAAAACAAGTACATGATTGGCCTTCTATTTCCGAATTGGTTTTGTTAGTGAGGGAGTACAAGTGTACTAGTGAACATTAGCATTATTTTCTCATGGAAGTCACAAAATAGAGATGAACACATGCATTAAATATCATTCTTACCTAAAGGAATGTTATGGCGCCAATATGGATGATGAGGATTGGAGCACATATCTCCCTTTGTGTAGTTCCACCGAAATGAATCAACTATTCCATTTTGACATTCTAGTTAAACAACACAAAAGTCACTTCTTTTAAGAAGTGTTTTGTGCAGTGCACCAAAAGGTCACAACAGCAACCTGGTGAAATGGATATCCCTATTTGCACAAAAAGCTACAATGGAAACAGTCAAAGTCTAAAACAATTATAAGCAAAAACATTTGGCTAAACTTGTCATGGCTTATAACAGTGGCATGGCTTCATTTTACCAGGGGCATTATATTAAGAACAGCTAAATATTTGGTATAAGGGCATGGGACAGTGGGTGCACCAGCAGTCCAGCACCATGTACCTAAACAGGGGCATAAAGTGGTGATTCAGAGTTTGTTGCCCCGAGAAACAAACATCCAAGAAACATATCTAGATTGGTCCCATATTTGTTCACTCTAGCCACCTGCTCCTATGTGTGGATAGTAAATCTTGTCCTGGTCATACAACTGTGTACAACGTTACCCCGATATTTCCTTTTCGACCAAGAGACCAGTTGGATGACCAGTCTGTACTACTTTCACCCCCTTTCCTTCCTATTTGTACCAAGTCCGGTGTACATACTAAATTCCCCCACCCCCACTTTATTTCTTGTTTGAACCAAGTACAAAATTCGACTCCATGAAGTAGCTTTACCTCTAACAATAAAAAAATAGGTGACGTTGGACCATCCGATTGAGAGGGGCTGAGAGGTAGAAAATGATGCACATGCAGTGAGGTAGTGAGCTGGGGAAGTAGAGCTAAGGCGGTTTTGAAGGAAGATATACCTAAAGGTCGTCAGGATGTGGATAGGTGGGCGGCGGGAGGCCGGATCCGCCCACACTAGGGCAGCGACGAAGGGATCAGAGGACCTCCCGCGCCGGTGCTCGGCCAGAGATAACGGTGCAGCCGGCAGTGGGTCTCCTCCCTCGCTGTCGACGACGGCCTAAACGCTGCCCCTCCTCCCCTTCACCGGCGAAGGGGGATACGTATGGATTTGTAACCAGCGGTGAGGATAGAAATACAATGTTTTTTGAAGGGAGAAAGACAGTGTTACCACCCCTATCTTGTTTAGATCTGGAGAGGATGAGAGTGTGTGAATAGAGCAACCCTAGCAAGAAAGCGTGGAGGCTCCGACCTATATATACGTAGTGGGGTAGTTTTCCTTTTTACTCCATCAAAACAATCGTTTAAAATTGTGTACTACGTGCCGGGTCGCCGTTTTTTAGTTATTGATTGTTTTTTTAGATAGCTACCCGCTTGTTCCAAGTGGTGTTATGGTGTGCCAGGTCGCACTTTGTATCATTCAAGTCTGGTACAAGTCCCTCCATTAAATGAACAACCACCCCTCATAAAAATTGTGAACAATCCCATGGCTAAAATTATCGGAAACCTGGGTTGCCCCAACATGCATTATTATTTATATTTTCTACTCCCTCTGTTCCTAAATATAAGTCTTTTTTATTAGCCACACCTAAGACAAGAATTTTTTTATTAGCAGTGAACCCCACATGTCATAGACACAAAAAGTGTGGCAAGATTCCCTTAGGCAAGCCAAAGTGTGTCTAACAATTTGAGCAACTCAAGTTAGGCAAGTGTGGCAAGCGTGGAAAAAAATAATGTGGCAACATAAGACAAACATAGTCACAATCCAAACAGCCCCGTAATTTTTTGTGACATGCATGAAAATTTGGTTAGTTAAATTTGTAGTCAAAATTTGGCTAGGTGCATCAAATCAAGACATGCAAGTATCAAAAGGGAAGTCACAGCATGCATGCATGCGTTGTACTCCTTCCGTTTCCAAATATAAGTCTTTTTGGAGATTGCAACAAATGACTACATACGAAGCAAAATATGTCTACATACATCCGTATGTTGTAGTCCATTTGAAATGTGTAGAAAGACTTATCTTGAGTGTAGTGCTTTGATGTGTCGCGTCAACTCATACAAGACCGAGAAGTTTGATTACTACAAGGCCCTCTACCTCGCGGACTGAGCTCCGGTGCCTTAGCTGCACCCGCCTTTGGCTGCATGACAGGTGGGCCAACCACCTGTTGGGCCCACCTGTCATAGACGCAAAGGCAGGAGAAGTAAGTCAATGAAGCTGCATCCCTCCCTCGCGCATGAGCGTGGTGGCTGGCAGGACTAGTAGGAGCTTTCGCTACACGCTATCCCTCTCGCACGAGGTGGACGGACATGCAGCAGTGGATTCGATACTGTAGAAGTAGGAGTAACATCATTGTTCGTCTTTTCAAAGTGGCGAAGAGCCAAGCGCAACCCGAACGTGGCAGTTGCGAACGCTCGCGTGGTGCGGTGCCTTAGAGCACACATATAGCTAGGCTCTTGCATGAGACAAAATTGCTATTTGAGCCCACTATTGTAGTGTTAGTACTTGCTAGTATAGCCCTATAAACTGGAAAGGAGTATTTGCCTTTCTAGAGATTTCAAAAAGTGACTAGACTACATCACATCCAGTACTCCCTCCCTTCCGGTTTAGAGCAAGTACAATAGAGCTGAGTCAGGGGGCTATAAGGATTAAACTAGTATATTTGTGCTTAGTTGGAGGAAAGAGAAGAGGAGAGAGAATGTAAGCGCGCTCTTCGTGAAGAGCCAGCTCTAGCACGTGCTCATATGCACTTTGTGAGAATGAAAGGTGGGCCACATTATAGAAAAGTAGTACACTCTTTAGATCTACTATTGTATATGTTGGCTATAAGATGGGCTGTAGATGACATGGCACTGGCTTATAGCCAGCATCTTGCTATACTATTAACCATGCTCTTATAGGGCTCAAATCTCAAATCTCATCAACCAAGGCATTTTGCGATTGGAGGAATGTATCTCGCACTTTACAAAACTACCCTAATTAAACTCATGCATTAATTACATAGTTCTCTCATTTTCCTCTCCACCTTGGTCGCGGTGCACAATATTGAGCACTCTTATATGACTAGCCGCTCTATCTACATGCGGGACATCAAAGCATCCGGTCCTGCGTGCCATCCACCAAATCACAGCGAGGTGCTACAGTCGAAACTCACCGGTCACCCCAGTGTGGCCGTCATGACCTGTCATATCACAAAACCCACACCTTTACCAGCAGTGGTAAAGTGGCCTTGAAGTTGGACTGGACGAAGCAACCATCATTTCACTCGAACGCTTGTTGAAGCCCTTTCTCCCCTTTCTTGAAGAAAACATCACTCCAGGCTACTCACTTCTGCCATTTTTCTTTTGTACCGACGAAGGAAAGGTGGGCGAATCAGTGATGCTGCTCTATTTTCATTCCAAGAATCTTCTTTTTGCGAAGCACCCACCGATTCTCACAGCCTATTCTTTTCCCATTTTCATTGGGATTGTGGTTTCCTTTAGATTGCTTTTGGTTTGTCAGTTCATTGATGGATCCTGGAGCACTAGGCAAAGAGTTGCCGGCGGTCAACCCACTGGATACAGCGATCTCCAGGAAGCGATCACCGGCCAACGAGTTGACCATGTTGGCGGGCCAACCCATGGAGATGAAGAACTCCAAGAAACAAGCACCGACCAAAGAGTTGACGACGTAGGCGGATGAACTCCTCAAAGAAAGTTGGAAGAACAGCAAGGGCCCCATCGTGCCTACCCTAGAAACTCTAATGGCCACCTATGCGAGGCTCAAGGCCGAGTTTGAGGAGATAGTCACTGTTGAGAAGCAGTATTCCCCTGGCAAGGTGATGGCCCCCATCGAGTACGAGGAGATGGCCCCCGAAGGGATGGGATCCCTTGGTGAGCTGCACAAGGTAAAAAATAATGGCTTATTACCATAGTTGTGATTTTTGATTATTTGCAATGTGCTTGCTAATATGTTAGGGTTGTGCAGGTGCCGGTGGACGTCCTTGATGATTCCGATGTCGCGGCCCGTCCTATGGACAACGCCCCAGAGATCGTTTTCGATGTCGCGGTCCGTCCTGTTAGCATTGCCCCGGAGATCGATTCCGATGCCGCTGTCCATCCTGTGGACATCGCCCCAGAGATCGATTCTGGTGTGGCGGTCAGTCCTGTGGACATCGCCCCAGAGATTGATTCCCATGCCGTTGTCCGTGCTATGGTCATTGCTCGAGAGATCGATGACAAGAAATAGTTGGTCGCGCTAATCCTTCAGGGTAGTTTGCATTGCCCTATGTTTAATTACCAAAACGATGTGTGTTATCAAACCATCTTAGGGCTAGTGCACTGTCTTGTGTGGGTGGTACTTGCTACTTTTGTTTGATAGTGAATCATGTGAACCCTCTCTGAGTTATGGAAACAGATGTATCCTCACCAGCTTTTGATGTAATATATGGCATGCCTAGATGTAAGTTTGAACTGTTTATCATATCAGCAGGGCTTGTTTGATGATTCTCGGTGTTAGTAGGCTAGATACTATGAGAGCTATAGTACTTGCAAAACACTCACCAAAGTGAAACATTGGGGCTGATGAGCTCGTGGTACGCTTATACTTATCTGTCGTCGATCGGCCAATAGCCCAAGCTCCTAAAATTGTAGGCTTAGTCGACACAGATACATTCAAGCCTCATTTGGTTCATAGGGTAGGAAAATTGTAGCAAAAGTACAGAGAGGTACAACAGAAAATCATAGCAGTATAGAGACGTACTCCCTCTGTTCCAAAATAGATGACCTATAGGCGGGCTAGTTTGGCCTAGTGGTTTTTTTAGGATGGCCTAGTGGGTTTCAGTGATATGACGTGATACAGTGCCGTCCAGTCTTCGCGTGTGGTAGCAGTATTGCGGGCACAGTAAGTTTTCTTGAAGGAGCGGAATTCAACGAAGTCATGATGGTCCCTTCGTCCGACCAACATATAGTGGGAAAGGTTGGGCCTGCGATACGACCGGGGTAGACCAGGATAATGTTTTCAAAAAAATAGTATCACTGTTGATTTATATTTTTTTATTTCTGATGAATGCTAGCATTTCAACTCTTACGACGAAGAGTGCCAAACACGGCACGTGCTGGATGTCCCACACGTCAGAGAAAGGAGTGGGACATGAACAACATGGTAGAGCCCAGCGCATTAAAAATAGCGTGGTAGAGCGTCTCCACTTCTTCCACTTCTGGGTCGGAGACCACACGTAGTAGTACTAGTGGTATGAACGATAGAAAGTGCGACCTGGAGAGAAAGACACGTCTAGTTGGAAGGTCTCGGGGCATACACGTAAACAAATATAAAAGCTAATGTGTGCCTTCAACTAATATAGTAGTAGTAGAGTACTTAGGCACATACTCCATAACATCATCGTGCATCATACGTACAACATTTAGTGGTACTCCCTTTGTTCCAAATTACTCGTCGTGGTTTTAGTTCAAATTTGAACTAAAACCACAATGAGTAATTTGGAATGGAGGGAGTACGTAGTAAGAGACAAATGCCGCCCAAGAGTTCCCTTCTCGACCCACTTTTGGGTGTTTGGTAGAGTGTATGGAGGGTGCATGACTCCACACTAGTTTAACACAAATACACTAGAAGCATGCATGAAGAGGGGTGTTGAGTTGAGCATGCATGAAGAGGGAACAAATATGCTGAGGCGAGAACGCAACCAAACACACCCTATATGCCACGCATGTTCATACCATTTGTGCCTTTCTACTTCACTTACTCTGGACTACCCCACGGCCCACCTCACATTATCACCATATATATTTCTTGGAGTGCGTGCGCAGCGGGCGGGCGATCTCTTCTCCCTCCCCCGTCTCTCTCTTCTCAGCCGACGCCTGCCGAGCGATTAGATTTCGGCTATCGATGGTTTATTCAATTGTAGTCCCACATGTTAGTGAAAATGCGAAACAACGTGTGTCCCCTCTTGTGAGCGGCATGCGAGCCGGACTGTCAGGGGTGCGACGCGTACGAGTCATAAGTGTGCCGCGTTTTCCTTTTGAACTTGCAAAGCGTAACATTTTCATGCGATCGTTCATAGAAATCCAGAACAAAATGATGAGGGCGGTGCTTTCCCGCGTGTTAGGTGATAACCCACAAGTATAGGGGATCGCAACAGTTTTCGATAAGTAAGAGTGTTGAACCCAACGAGGAGCTAAAGGTGGAACAAATATTCCCTCAAGTTCTATCGACCACCGATACAACTCTACGCACGCTTGATGTTCGCTCTACCTAGAACAAGTATGAAACTAGAAGTACTTTGTAGATGTTTTTGGATAGGTGTGCAAGATAATAAAGAGAACGTAAATAAAAAGTAGGGGCTGTTTATATAAAGACACAACTAGGTTACTTTTAGTAAAGAGCTTTTTGTTACGAGAAAGTTATTTGTCCCTAGGCAATCGATAACTAGACCGGTAATCATTATTGCAATTTTATATGAGGGAGAGGCATAAGCTAACATACTTTCTCTACTTGGATCATATGCACTTATGATTGGAACTCTAGCAAGCATCCGCAACTACTAAAGATCACTAAGGTAAAACCCAACCATAGCATTAAAGCATCAAGTCCTCTTTATCCCATACGCAACAACCCCCTTACTCGGGTTTGTGTTTCAGTCACACATGCAACCAACTATAAGCGAATCATGAACGTATTGCAACACCCTACAGAGGGGATCCCTCAAGCTTGCGCGACACGGAGAGCACCATAGGACAACACCAATAATAAAACATGCAACTCAAAGCAATCTTGATCATCAAATAGCCCATAGGACAAAACGGATCTACTCAAACATCATAGGATAGCCATACATTATTGCGAAATAATATTTAGCGTTGAGCATCATATTTAAGTAGAGATTACAGCGGGTAAGAGAGAGGTTACACTGCTGCATAGAGGGGGGAAGAGTTGGTGATGATGGCGGTGAAGTTGTTGGTGAAGATTGCGGTGATGATGATGGCCACAGCAGCATTCCGGCGCCACCAGAAGAGAAGGGGAGAGGGGGGCCCTTCGTCTTCTTATTCCTTGACCTCCTCCCTAGATGGGAGAAGGGTTTCCCCTCTGGTCCTTGGCCTCCATGGCGTGGGAGGGGCGAGAGCCCCTCCGAGATTGGATCTGTCTCTCTATCTCTCTCTGTTTATGCGTTCCCTGATTCTTAACTCTGATTGGGCTAAAATTTTAACACGATCTGTATCCGGATATTAGCTTTCTTGCGGCGAAAGAAGGGCACCAACCGCCTTACGGGGTGGCCACGAGGGTCAGGGGCGCTCCCAGGGGGTGGGGCGCCCCCTGCCTCGTGCCTCCCTCGGGCACCATCTCGCGTGGATTTTTCTTCCCAAAAATCATATATATTCCAAAAAATATCCCCGTCAGTTTTTATCCTGTTTGGACTCCGTTTGATATGGTTATTCTGCGAAACAAAAAACATGCAACAAACAAGAACTGGCACTGGGCACTGGAGCAATATGTTAGTCCCAAAAATAGTATAAAAAGTTGCCAAAAGTAAGTTGTATAATATTGGCATGGAACAAACAAAAATTATAGATACGACGGAGACATATCAGCATCCCCAAGCTTAATTCCTGCTCGTCCTCGAGTAGGTAAATGATAAAAAAATAATTTTTGATGTGGAATGCTACCTAGCATAAACTTGATCATGTATCTAATCATGATATGAATATTAAGATACGAGTGATTCAAAGCAATAGTCTATCATTTGACATAAAAGCAATAATACTTCAAGCCTACTAATAAAGCAATCATGTCTTTTCAAAATAACATGGCCAAAGAAAGTTATCCCTACAAAATCATATAGTCTGGTTATGCTCCATCTTCACCACACAAAATATTCACATCATGCACAACCCCGATGACAAGCCGAGCAATTGGTTCATACTTTTTAACGCGCTTCAGCTTTTTCAACCCTCACACAATACATGAGCGTGAGCCATGGACATAGCACTATAGGTGGAATAGAATATGATGGTGGAGGTTGTGTGGAGAAGACAAAAAGGGAGAATGTCTCACATCGACGTGGCTAATCAACGGACTATGGAGATGCCCATCAATTGATGTCAATGTGAGGAGTAGGGATTGCCATGCAACGGATGCACTAGAGAAATAAGTGTATGAAAGCTCAAACTGAAACTAAGTGGGTGTGCATCCAACTTGCTTGCTCATGAAGACCTCGGGCATTTGAGGAAGCCCATCATTGGAATATACAAGCCAAGTTCTATAATGAAAATCCCACTAGTTTATGAAAGTGATATCTCAAGAGACTCTCTATATGAAGAACATGGTGCTACTTTGAAGCACAAGTGTGGTAAAAGGATAGTAACATTACCCCTTTTTCTCTCTCTTTTTTTGCGGGCTTCTTTGCCCCCCCCCCTTTTAGGCTTCTTTGGACTCTCTTTTTTTTGATGGGGCAATGCTCTAATAATGATGATCATCACACTTTTATTTACTTACAACTCAATATTACAACTCGATACTAGAACAAAGATATGACTCTATATGAATGCCTTCGGCGGTGTGCCGGGATGTGCAATGATCTAGCATAGCAATGACATCAAAAAACTGACAAGCCATGAAAATATCATGGTAGCTATCTTACAATCATGCAAAGCAATATGACAATGAATGCTCAAGTCATGTATACATGATGATCGAAGTTGGATGGTAATATATCTCGGAATGGCTATGGAAATGCCATAATAGGTAGGTATGATGGCTGTTTTGAGGAAGATATAAGGAGGCTTATGTGTGACAGAGTGTATCATATCACGGGGTTTGGATGCACTAGCGAAGTTTGCACCAACTCTCGTGGTGAGAAAGGGCAATGCACGGTACCGAAGAGGCTAGCAATGATGGAAGGGTGAGAGTGCGTATAATCCATGGACTCAACATTACTGATAAAGAACTCACATACTTATTGCAAAAATTTATTAGCCCTCGAAGCAAAGTACTACTACGCATGCTCCTAGGGGCTAGATTGGTAGGAAAAGACCATCGCTCGTCCCCGACCGCCACTCATAAGGAAGACAATCAATAAAAACCTCATGCTCCGACTTCATTACATAACGGTTTACCATACGTGCATGCTACGGGAATCACAAACCTCAACACAAGTATTTATACTAATCCAAAACTACCCACTAGCATGACTCTAATATCACCATCTCTATATCACAAATCTATTGCAAGGAATCAAACATATCATATTCAGTGATCTACAAGTTTTATGTAGGATTTTATGACTAACCATGTGAATGACCAATTCCTGTCATCTCTCCAAATAGATATAAGTGAAGAAAGAGAGTTTAATTCTTTCTACAAAATATATGCCCGTGCTCTAACAAATATAAGTGAAGCAAAAGAGCATTCTACAAATGGCGGTTTTCTATGTAAAGAGAAACAGGCAATCCAAACTTCAAATGATATAAGTGAAGTACATGAAGCATTCTATAAAGCCATACTCAAAAGATATAAGTGAAGTGCAATGAACATTCTATAAATCAACCAAGGACTATCTAATACCAGCATGGTGCATAAAAGAAAAATGAAAACTAAATGCAGAAGACGCTCCAAGATTGCACATATCGCATGAACAAAACGAATCTGAAAACATACCAGTACTTGTTGAAGAAAGAGGGGATGCCTTCCGGGGCATCCCCAAGATTAGATGCTTGAGTCTCCTTGAATATTTACTTGGGGTGCCTCAGGCATCCCCAAGATTGAGCTCTTTCCTCTCTTCCTTCTTCTCACATCGAGACCTTCTCGATCATCGAACACTTCATCAACACAAAACTTCAACAGAAAACTCGGTAAGATCCATTAGTATAATAAAGCAAATCACTACTCTAAGTACTATTGCAAACCAATTCATATTTTGTTTTTTCATTGTGTCTACTGTAATATAAATTTTCCATGGCTTATTCCACTGATATAAATTGATAGTTTCATCAAAACAGAATCTGTCAAAAACAGAACAGTCTGTAGAAATCTGAACATTCACCATACTTCTGATACTTGAATAATTCTACCAAAATTAGGAAAAATAAATATTTTGTATGGAAAGACAGTTCAAAAAGAACCAGAACCATTTGACGTTCCAATAAAAAATGTAAAATCTCGCGCTACAGCCAAAGTTTTTGTCATGCACCGTACAAACCAACAAGCATTGTAAACATCCTAAAGGCAAACCTTGGCACATTATTTTTATAATACAATGGAATTGTACAAGGGGATAATTATTTTTTTTGAAAATTTTCTGTAATCAAGATTCACAATGTTTCCGTTAGTATGAACAAAGTTGAAGGCTAGCTCCCACTTCAACAATGCTTGTCTTTCTCACTTTCGCTTTTCTTTTTGAAAAAGTTTTGGATTTCCCTCTTTATTTTTGTTGTTTTTAAACTATATAAGAGCACTCAACAGAAGTAAATGACTCTCTAAAACTTTCGGGTTGTCTCCCTGGCAGCACTTTCTTTAAAGCCATTAAGCTAGGCATATAGTGCTCAAGTAATGAATCCTCCTGGATCCCAAGGTATATCAAAGCCAATTTTAATTAACAATGATTTGTAATTTAGTAGTGAGCACAAAGTAACATATATCATGCAACAACGAAGTCTAACTCTCTTCCTATGCATCGGCATGTCATAAAAGAACAATTCATGCACACATAGTAAAGGCCAATGCATAGTACAAACAGTTTCTTGCAATTTTATCATATTAGAAACATAGAGAGGTGGAGATATAGTTCCTCTCTCATAATAATTGCAAGTAGGAGCAGCAAGCACATGCATATTATATCTATCAAAATCATCATGTGTAGTAGTAAAAGGCAACCCATCAATATAATCCTTAATAAGCACAAACTTCTCCGATATAGTGTAGTTTGGAGAATTCAAAAAGATAATAGGACTATCATGTGTGGGTGCAATAGCAACAATTTCATGTTTAACATAAGGAACTATCGCAAGTTCATCTCCATAAGCATAATTCATGTTGGCATCTTGGCCACAAGCATAGCAAGCATCATCAAAAAGGGATATTTCAAAATAATCAATGGGATCATAGCAATTATCATAGCATTCATCCTTCGGTAAGCACGGAGGGAAATTAAACAATATTTGAGTTGAAGAGTTACTCTCATTAGAAGGTGGCCACGGGTATTCAATCCGCTCTTCCTATTTTTGTTCTTCGCTCTCCTCCTCATATTTTTCATCCAATGAGCTCATAGTTTCATCAATTTCTTCTTCCATAGACTCCTGCAAAATATTAGTCTCTTCTTGGACAGCGGAGACTTTCTCAATAAATGCATCAATATCGGAATTGAATTCATAATTGGCATAGCAATATTTAAGGATAGCTAAATTTTCAGGTCTATAAACAGCATCATAAAGATTTTCAAACTCTTTGAACATAGATTCAATTTCGTAAGCACCCATAAAAGCAACAAATTCTTCTATTCGTTCCACATCCTAGTAATCATATATACCTCTAGCATAAGAAGCCAAGGTTCCACTATCATTAAATTCACATGAGAAGGGAAGGTGTGGAGCCTTCATCCCAGAGCAACAAGTATAATCATATCTCAAGCATAGTTGCTTAGCATACCAATACAACATATAAATTTGATCCCATAATAGTTTCCCTTTTTGAGTCAAGAAATAATCCCTAAAGTATTCATGTTGATCCAACGTGTCTCCCATTACCAAATTGAATGGGGTTTTCTCTGGATTATCAAAGTAGTACATAATATCTGTCACATAACGAGCATCGAGGGTTTTAGGAGGTTCCTCATCTCCATGAGCAGCAAGTACACCTAATTTTTTTGGTATTTCATGTTCCATATCCATAACTAAAGATAAAGCACAACTAAGAACAGCAAATAAAAATTACTTAGTGATAAACCAAACAAGCACACACGAGAATAATCACCCCACGCTATTGCTCCCCGGCAACGGCGCCAGAAAAAGGTATTGATAACCCACAAGTATAGGGGATCGCCATAGTTTTCGATAAGTAAGAGTGTCGAACCCAACAAGTAGCTAAAGGCAGAACAAATATTCCCTCAAGTTCTATCGACCACCGATACAACTCTACGCACGCTTGATGTTTGCTTTACCTAGAACAACTATGAAACTAGAAGTACTTTGTAGGTGTTTTTGGATAGGTTTGAAAGATAATAAAGAGAATGTAAATAAAAAGTAGGGGCTGTTTAGATAAAGACACAACTAAGTTAGTTTTAGTAAAGAGCTTTTTGTTACGAGAAAGTTATTTGTCCCTAGGCAATCGATCACTAGACCGGTAATCATTATTGCAATTTTATATGAGGGAGAGGCATAAGCTAACATACTTTCTCTACTTGGATCATATGCACTTATGATTGGAACTCTAGCAAGCATCCGCAACTACTAAAGATCATTAAGGTAAAACACAACCATAGCATTAAAACATCAAGTCCTCTTTATCCCATATGCAACAACTCCCTTACTCGGGTTTGTGTTTCAGTCACTCACGCAACCCACTATAAGCGAATCATGAACGTATTGCAACACCCTACAGCGGAGATCCCTCACGCTTGCGGGACACGGAGAGCACCATAGGACAACACCAATAATAAAACATGCAACTCAAACCAATCTTGATCATCAAATAGCCCATAGGACAAAATGGATCTACTCAAACATCATAGGATAGCCATACATTATCGGGAAATAATATTTAGCGTTGAGCACCATGTTTAAGTAGAGATTACAGCGGGTAAGAGAGAGGTTACACCGCTGCATAGAGGGGGGAAGAGTTGGTGATGATGGCGGTGAAGTTTTTGGTGAAGATTGCGGTGATGATGATGGCCACGGCAGTGTTCCGGCGCCACCGGAAGAGAAGGGGAGAGGGGGCCCCTTCGTCTTCTTCTTCCTTAACCTCCTCCCTAGATGGGAGAAGGGTTTCCCCTCTAGTCCTTGGCCTCCATGGTGTGGGAGGGGCGAGAGTCCCTCCGAGATTGGATATGTCTCTCTGTCTCTCTCTGTTTCTGCGTTCCCTGATTCTACCCTTTCACCGTTTCTTATATTCCCGGAGGTCCGTAACTCCGATTTGGCTGAAATTTTAACACGGTCTCTATCCGGGTATTAGCTTTCTTGCGGCGAAAGAAGGGCACCAACCGCCTTATGGGGTGGCCACGAGGGTCAGGGGCGTGCCTAGGGGGTGGGGCGCGCCCCCCTGCCTCGTGCCTCCCTCGGGCACCGTCTCGCGTGGATTTTTCTTCCCAAAAATCATATATATTCCAAAAAAAATATCCGTCAGTTTTTATCCCGTTTGGACTCCGTTTGATATGGATATTCTGCAACAAAAAACATGCAACAAACAGGAACTGGCAACTTTCATATTGATCCAGTGCCCAGTGCCAAAAGTATATGAAAGTTGTATAATATTGTCATGGAACAAACAAAAATTATAGATACGATGGAGACGTATCATTAGGCGGGTTAGTTTGAGTGATATGACGTCCTATAGTGCCATCCACTTGCTCCATTTTTATGTAAGCAAGAGTCTACACTCTTACGTGGGAGGAGTGCGAAACACGGCGGATCTGATTTTGATCGAGGGAAAACTGTTCCTTGCGAAATAATGGAGCAATGTTAGCGATTATAGCATGATACTTAGGGCATCTCCAGCGCTGGCCCTCAAATTTACACCGGCATCTGTCCGAGGACACTGATGGATGCCATCCAATGCTGCCCGCATACCTTTCGAAACTATATGAACTAACCGGACAAAATTCATGCAAACAAAGCAAATTTCAAATTAACCGGATGAAATTCATTACATTTCGAAAACTTTTCCTATAAACTGGACGAAATTCATTACATATTTTGCACAAACCATACTAAAACCTAATGTAAACCTAATCTAAACGATCACCGGCACCCGACCACCATGTCCAGCCATGAACCTGAGAAAGCCGGCTATTGCCTTTGCCTCCTCCTCATCCGCCTCGATAACCTCCTCCTCCGGAGCACAAGGGTCTGAAGATTTCTGCCTCCATGTCGCCGTCAAGCGGCTAATCGGCCGTCGATGTTTATCCTACCAAGCTTGGCATCGACTGAGTGGAGGAGCGGTGGCCTTCCTGGGAACAGAGTGGTCGCGACCTACCATGTACTACTCTTCCTCGCTGCCGGATGCGCCCGCACACGCGCGCCGGCTTCGTGATCGTGGCGGCAGAGGGCGGCCGGGGGGACCAGCGATCTCCTTCGTCTGCTCCTGCGACAGTACGTCCAAGAGAGCTTTGTAGCGCACTCGGAGCGGGGCCGCCGATGTCCTTTGTCTGCTCCTGTGACAGTATGTCCAAGAGAGCTTTGGAGCACCAGGAGGCCATGGTTGGAGTGGTGCCGACAGAAGGAAGGGACCAGAGGAGAATGAGTGTGGGTCTTTGGCTATGGTTGGGAGCTGGGGCTCAAGTTAATATAGCGGGTAAATGGCAATGAGCCGCAGTATACGGATGGACGGCTGGCGCCGGAGTAGGTTCGTCGGCAGTCGCATGTCATTAATGTGGGCAGCGGATGGAAGGATAGCCATGGTGTCATTAACATGGAACAGTCGCTTGCACCGGGATGCCGCGCGGGTGGCGCTCTCTCAGCTGTTGCGTTGCTGCAATGCCGGCGCCAGTGAGAGGTCGCGTCGGGCGTGAATGCGGACGCTGCTTCAGTGACTTAACCGCAGGTGTGTTGTATCACTGACATGTGGGCCCAACGGGCATCTGGCTCGCATGTCGGTGACACACCAACTACACCTGCAGTTAAGGCCGGTGAATGCAGCATTGACGTTTTGGAGAGATGGTGATCGTTTCAGGCGGGAAGCGCGCGCTAGAGATGGAAGGGGTTTCGGTAGGCCAGGGTGGTCAGACGTTGGCGTGGTGGTAAAATTTGAACTCATGGATGACGAGCCTTTGAAGCGTATGCGGCATGTATTGACAACCAGGCGTCCATGCAACCGCTCTTGTTGCCAGCTAGCCTTCGACGACCACCAGAGCTGTCACCAAGCGTCGTTCATGCCAGCGCGCCGCACACTAACATGTAAGGAAGCGATGGCATCCTGCCGCGCCGAGTTCCTCGCCGCTCACGACCGCACACAAAATGGTAGGGAAGCGGTGGCATCCGCCGTGCCGAGTTCATCGCCGCTCGCGACCTCACACCTATGTGGGCGGAATTTGAAGCTACCAAGGCCGAATGGGCGGTAGAGTAAGAGGCAGCCAAAGCCGCACAGAGGGAGTGGAAAAGTCAGAAACCACTCAAGAAAAGAGAGGCCCGCTGCCGCAAGAAAGAAGAGGACGCACGCGCTGCTGCGGAGAGGTCGGCGAAGATCCATGCACGGTGGGGTGTCGCCGACAAAGCCGGGATGGAGAACGACGGCGTCTGGCCAGCATGTGAGAAGTAGTAGTACTAGTAGTTAGTGTGTGTGTCTGTGTCGCGCGTACGTTTGTTTAATTAATTATGAGCATGTACAAGTACTACTAGTTACTACTATAGTTTTTAGAGGAAATTACCAGTACATTAGCCTAGACTCAATGGAAAAATTCCTATCCTATGCATCAAATGGCATCTCTTTCTCTATAGGAATTGAAATGCATGCCATCTCACTTCCTATGATTTTCATATTCCTATAAAATTCCTATCCTATGAACCAAAGGAGGCCTCTGTTGGAGTAACTACTGTAGCTAGCAGTACTGCTGGTATAGTAGTTTTCTTCAAGAAGCGGAATTCAACGAAGTCATGATGGTTCCTTCGTCCGAGCAACTTCACAATGGGTAAGGTTGGGCCTGTGATTTGACGGCTCATTAGTAATTACAGCTGCGCTACGACCGGGGTGACTCTCCCTTGGAGTTCTGCGGCCATGGCAAGTGGACCAGGATGGTCGACGTCCCACATGTCGGTGAGCGGAAGTATTCTTTCCGATATCGAGGGAGCAAGGAAACCGCGTGGTATAGTATCACTGGTGATTTATATTTATTTTTTATTTCTGATGAATGCTAGTGTTTCAACTCTTACGACGAAGGAGTGCCAAACACACGGCACCTGCTGGATGTCCAACATGTCAGCGAAAGGGGTGGGACATGAACAGCATGGTAGAGCGTCTCCACTTCTGGGTCGGAGACCACATGTAGTAGTACTACTGTACTAGTGGTATGAACGATACAAAGTGTGACCCAGAGAGAAATACACGTCTAGTTGGAAGGTCTCGGGGCATACACGTAAACAAATATAAAACCTAATATGTGCCTCCAATTAATATAGTAGTAGTAGAGTACACGTACTCCATAACATCACCGGGCATTGCACGTACAACATTTAGTGGTAGTAAGAGACAAATGCCTATATGCCACGCATGTTCATACTATTTGTGCCTTTCTACATATAGATGGAACAGTCCTTGTAGTTCCAGTCCCACGTGTTCTTCATATAGATGGAACAGTCCTTGCATGACACATGCACCTTGATGCTAGATGTCTCGCATGTTGGCAAAGGATGAACAAAGCTCACGGAAAAAATAGAGTGGAAGAACATAGATTCCCGACAACTTAGAAGGAGCAAGGAACCTCGTGGTGGAGCGTCTGCACTCATAATATTTTATATTATTCAGTGATATAAAATCAATCATCTCCACAGTGGACTGGAAGAGTACGAAACACGGCAGTGATACGTCTCCAACGTATCTATAATTTTTGATTGCTCCATGTTATTATATTATCTATTTTGGATGTTAATGGGCTTTATTTTACACTTTTATATCATTTCTGGGACTAACCTACTAATCGGAGGCCCTACCCAAATTGCTGTTTTTTGCCTATTTTAGGGTTTCGAAGAAAAGGAATATCAAACGGAGTCCAAAAGGAATAAAACCTACGAGAACGTGATTTTCTCAACAAACGTGATCCAGGAGACTTGGAGTGGTCGTCAAGAAACAAGGGAGGAAGGCACGAGGCAGGGGGGCGCGCCTACCCCCCTAGGCGCGCCCTCCACCCTCGTGGGCCCTCCGTTGCTCCACCGACGTACTTCTTCCTCCTATATATATCCACGTACCCCCCAAACATCCAGCAACACCATGAAAACCTAATTCCACCGCCACAACCTTCTATACTCGAGAGATCCCATCTTGGGGCCTTTTCCGGAGCTCCACCGGAGGGGGCATTGATCACGGAGGGCCTCTACATCAACTCCATGGCCTCTCCGGCGATGTGTGATTAGTTTATTTCAGACCTACGGGTCCATAATTATTAGCTAGATGGCTTCTTCTCTATCTTTGGATCTCAATACAAACTTCTCCTCGATTTTCTTGGAGATCTATTCGATGTAATCTTCTTTTGCGGTGTGTTCATCGAGATCCAATGAATTGTGGGTTTATGATCCATATTATCTATGAACAATATTTGATTCTCCTATGAATTCTTTTTTGTATGATTGGTTTATCTTTGCAAGTCTCTTTGAATTATCAGTTTGGTTTGGCCAACTAGATTGATCTTTCTTGCAATGGGAGAAGTGCTTAGCTTTGGGTTCAATCTTGCGGTGTTCGATCCCAGTGACAGAAAGGGAACCGATACGTATTGTATTATTGACATCGATAATAAAAAGATGGGTTTTATATCATATTGCATGAGTTTATCCCTCTACATCATGTCATCTTCCTTAAAGCATTACTCTGTTCTCTTGAACTTAATACTCTAGATGCATGCTGGATAGCAGTCGATGTGTGGAGTAATAGTAGTAGATGCAGGCAGGAGTCGGTCTACTTGTCTCGGACGTGATGCCTATATACATGATCATACCTAGATATTCTCATAACTATGCTGAATTCTATCAATTGCTCGACAGTAATTCGTTTACTCACCATAATACTTATGCTCTTGAGAGAAGCCACTAGTGAAACCTATGGCCCCCGAGTCTATCTTCCATCATATTAATCTTCCAATACTTAGTTATTTCATTTTCCGTTTATTTTACTTTGCATATTTATTTCTCTTTATCATAAAAATACCAAAAATATTATCTTATCATATCTATCAGATCTCACTCTCGTAAGTGACCGAGAAGGGCTTGACAACCCCTTTATCGCGTTGGTTGCGAGCTTCTTATTTGTTTGTGTAGGTGCGTGGGACTTGAGCGTGATCTCCTACTGGATTGATACCTTGGTTCTCAAAAAATGAGGGAAATACTTACGCTGCTTTACTGCATCACCCTTTCCTCTTCAAGGGAAAACCAACGCAGTGCTCAAGAGGTAGCAAGAAGGATTTCTGGCGCCGTTGCCGGGGAGATTCGCGCCAAGTCAAGTCAAGATTTGACTCCCACAATGAGTCATTTCTGGCGCCATTACCAAGTCAAAATATACCAAGTACCCATCAAAAACTCTTATCCCTCACATTACATTATTTTGCATTTGCCTCTCGTTTTCCTCTCCACACTTCACCCTTGCCATTTTATTCGCCCTCTCTTCCTCTCTCCCTCTCTCTCGGTTCCCCTTCTCTTTCCCTATTTGCCTTTTTTGTGTGTTCCTTGTTTGCTTGTGTGTTGGATTGCTTGCTTGTCACGATGGCTCAAGATATAAATTGTGTGACTTTGTCAATGCCAAAAATAATGATTTTGTTAGCACTCCGATTGCTCCCCTTACCCATACTAAATCTTGTGAAATTAATAGTGCTTTGCTGAATCTTGTCATGAAAGATCCGTTTTCTGGCCTTCCTAGTGAAGATGCCGCTACCATCTAAACAACTTTGTTGATTTGTGTGATATGAAAAAGAAAAAGATGTGGATAATCATATTGTTAAATTGAAGCTATTTCCATTTTCGCTTAGAGATCGTGCTAAAGCTTGGTTTTCGTCTTTGCCTAAAAATAGTATTGATTCATGGAATAAGTGCAAAGATGCTTTTATCTCTAAGTATTTTCCTCCCGCTAAGATCATCTCTCTTAGAAACGATATTATGAATTTTAAGCAACTTGATCATGAACATGTTGCACAATCTTGGGAGAGGATGAAATCCATGATACGTAATTCCCCATCACATGCTTTGAATCTTTGGATGATTATACAAAACTTTTATGCCGGATTGAATTTTTCTTCTAGAAATCTTTTAGATTCGTCTGTGGGAGGAACTTTTATGGAAATCACTTTAGGAGAAGCGGCCAAACTCCTATTTAATATTATGGTTAATTATTCTCAATGGCACACCGAAAGATCTACTAATAAAAAAGTGCATGCAATTGAAGACATTGAGTGGAAAGATGGATGAACTTATGAAATTGTTTGCTAATAAGAGTGTTTCCTCTGATCCTAATGATGTGCCTTTTTCTACCTTGATTGAGAATAATAATGAATCTATGGATGTGAATTTTGTTGCTAGGAACAACTTTTGTGATAACGCGTATAGAGGTAATTTTAGTTCTAGGCTGTTTCCTGGTAATTCCTCTAATAATTATGGTAATTCCTACAACAATTCCTATGGAAATTATAATAAGGTGCCCTCTGATTTTGAATCTAATATTAAAGAATTTATTACTTCGCAAAAGAGTTTCAATGCTTTGATTGAAGAAAAATTGCTTAAGATTGATGAGTTGGCTAGGAACTTTGATAGAATTTCTCTTGATGTTGATTCTTTGAAACTTTGATATATTCCACCTAAGCATTATATCAATGAGTCTCTCAAAGCCATCAGAATTTCCATTGATGAGTGCAAAGAAAGAACCGCTAGGATGCGTGCTAAGAAAGATTGCTTTATAAAAGCATGTTCTTCTAGTTTTCATGATAATAAGGATGAAGATCTAAAAGGTATTGATGTATCTCCTATTAAATCTTTGTTTTGCAATATGAATCTTGGTAATTATGGGGCTGAAGATGAGCCACCTTTACCTAGAAGGCGTTCCAAAAAATCGGAATCTTTAGATCTTGATGCTAAAATTGTTAAAAGTGGCATTGAAGAGGTCAAACTTTAAATATCAATGAACCCACTATTTTGGATTTCAAGGAATTTAATTATGATAGTTGGTCTTTGATAGATGGTATTTCCTTGCTGCAATCCGTGCAAAATTCTCCTCATGCTTATAGTCAAAATAAAGCTTTTTCTAAACATATCGTTCATGCTTTGATGCAATCTTATAAAGAAAAACTTGAGTTGGAAGTTTCTATCCCTAAAAAACTTTATGATGAGTGGGAACCTACAATAAAAATTAAAATTAAAGATCATGAGTGCTATGCTTTGTGTGATTTGGGTGCTAGTGTTTCCACGATTCCGAAAACTTTATGTGATTTTCTAGGATTCCGTGATTTTGATGATTGTTCTTTAAACTTGCACCTTGCGGATTCCACTATTAAGAAACCTATGGGAAGAATTAATGATGTTCTTATTGTTGCAAATAGGAACTATGTGCCCGTAGATTTTATTGTTCTTGATATAGATTGCAATCCTTCATGTCCTATTATTCTTGGTAGACCTTTCCTTAGAATGATTGGTGCAATTATTGATATGAAGGAAGGGAATATTAGATTCCAATTTCCGTTAAGGAAAGGCATGGAACATTTCCCTCGAAAGAAAATTAAATTACCTTATGAATCTATTATGAGAGCTACTTATGGATTGCCTACCAAAGATGGCAATACCTAGATCTATCTTCACTTTTATGCCTAGCTAGGTGTGTTAAACGATAGCGCTTGTTGGGAGGCAACCCAATTTTATTTTTATTCCTTGCTTTTGCTCCTGTTTAGTAATATATAATTTATCTAGCCTCTATTCTGGTTGTATTTTTTGTGTTTAATTAGTGTTTGTGCCAAGTAGAACCGTTGGGAAGACTTGGGGAAAGTCTTTTTGATCTTGCTGTAGAAAATAGAAACTTTAGCGCTCACGAGAACTGATGCCATTTTTATTTTGAAGGTGATATTTAGTTAATTCTTTTTTCAGATGATTAATAGATAAATTAGTAACGTCCATGAATTTATTTTAGAATTTTTGGGGTTCCAGAACTTGTGTTAGCTACAGATTACTACAGACTCTTCCTTTTTTTGATAGATTCTGTTTTTCTTGTGTTGTTTGCTTATTTTGATGAATCTATGGCTAGTAAAAGAGTTTATATACCATAGAGAAGTTGGAATACAGTAGGTTTAACACCAATATAAATAAAGAATGAGTTCATTATAGTACCTTGAAGTGGTGTTTTGTTTTCTTTCGCTAACGGAGCTCACAAGATTTTCTATTTTGAGTTTTGTGTTGTGAAGTTTTCAAGTTTTGGGTAAAGATTTGATGGATTATGGAACAAAGAGTGGCAAGAGCCTAAGCTTGGGGATTCCCACGGAACCCCATGGTAAAACTCAAGGACACTAAAAATCCTAAACTTGGAGGCATCCACTCTTTCATCTTCGTCTATCGGTAACTTTACTTGGAGCTATATTTTTATTCACCACATGATATGTGTTTTGCTTGGAGCATCTTGTATGATTTGAGTCTTTGCTTTTTAGTTTACCACAATTATCCTTGCTGTATACACCTTTTGAGAGAGACTCACATGAATTGAAATTTACTAGAATACTCTATGAGCTTCACTTATATCTTTTGAGCTATATAGTTTTTGCTCTAGTGCTTCACTTATATCTTTTAGAGCACGGTGGTGGATTTGTTTTATAGAAAATATTGTTCTCTCATGCTTCGCTTATATTATTTTGGGAGTCCTTTAGAAGAACATGGCAATAATAAAAACTTTCATATAAGTGCATTGAATACTATGAGAAGTTTGATACTTGATAATTGTTTTGAGATATGGGGATGGTGATATTAGAGTCATGCTAGTTGAGTAGTTGTGAATTTGAGAAATACTTGTGTTGAAGTTTGTGATTCCCGTAGCATGCACGTATGGTGAACCGTTATGTGATGAAGTCGGAGCATGATTTATTTATTGATTGTCTTCCTTATGAGTGGCGGTCCGGGACGAGCGATGGTCTTTTCCTACCAATCTATCCCCTTAGGAGCATGTGTGTAATACTTTTCTTTGATAACTTGTAGATTTTTGCAATAAGTATGCGAGTTCTTTATGACTAATGTTCAGTCCATGGATTATACGCACTCTCACCCTTCCACCATTGCTAGCCTCTCTAGTATCGCACAACTTTCACCGGTACCATAAACCCACCATATACCTTCCTCAAAACAGCCACCATACCTACCTATTATGGCATTTCCATAGCCATTCCGAGATATATTGCCATGCAACTTTCCATCCTTCCGTTATTATGACACGCTTCATCATTATCATAATGCTTGCATGATCATGTAGTTTACATCATATTTGTGGCAAAGCCACCATTCATAATTCTTCATACATGTCACTCATGCATCATTGCACATCCCTGTACACCGCCGGAGGCATTCATGTAGAGTCATATTTTGTTCTAAGTATTGAGTTGTAAGTAAATAAAGTGTGATGATCATCATTATTAGAGCATTGTCCCAAGTGAGAAAAGGATGATGGAGACTATGATTCCCCCACAAGTCGGGATGAGACTCCGAACGAAAAATAAAATAAAAAAACTATTATGTACTGCAACAGCTGTTTATTTTTGGTGTTTGCATCAAATTGCATGTTTAAAGTTTATTACGTACTTCATAAACAAAAGTTTGTCCTTCTCAATTTAAGTTTTCAGTTGTACAACCAAGTTCCTTCTTCATACCATGTAAATTAAACTATATAGAGCAAGTGATCTTATTTTGCCAATCTGAAATGGGATAAATTGATAGCACACTAACCATTGATACTTATGAGTTCTTGATCTGTAATCCAGTGGTGTCGTGAAGCTGCCAACTCCTTCATAATGTCATTTCCTGCCATGTCTTGACCTGAACAATACCATATTGTGTTAATGCTATTTAAGCTGTGTCACTTTAATCATCAGTAAGAAATGTGATGAATTGTCAGCACTGATACTTATATGTGCAAAACTTGTCATCTGTCTACTTGTTTATCTTTCAGAGTGAGGAGGATATAAGTGCCAAACAAGTGCAGTCTCATCAGCTTGCTCAGCTGCTTGCGCTGCAGCTCCCGAGAAGGGCTAACCTTTCTTGAACTCTATTGAAGTGTTGTCGGTTTTGTATATTTTCTTGTCAGCGTGTTTAATTTCACTAGTGGCGATCTTTGATGCCCAGTGTATGAATTCTGCTATCTACTTGTGCTTTATTATCATAGTGGCAAACTTTGATGCCCAGTGGATGTAATATGTCGTAATTTTTTTATTTTATAGTCTAGGATTTTTTTCTTATTCACTATGCTGCAGTTATTTTACTGTATATATATCCTGTCTTCGCAGTAAACCGGCCAAACCGTAAAATTACAGTACATAATCGGGTTGTCATGCAAATCACTATGTATGATCCGCATCATGGGCCCTGTCATCTTGGTCCGTTAACAGGCCTAAATGTAAACTGGCCCACTAGTAGATTCGGGCCTTTAATAGGCCGAGTAAACCGCCGGCCCTATTTTCCCAAGAAAACTCTATGGGCTTTTAGGAGGCTGAAAAGTAGGTTGGGCCTGGAAAGTGCCGAACAGCTCACGGGCCGGCAGCAGGCCAAAATAGAACCCGACCCATGATTGCGCCAATCAAATCATGGGCTTATAATAGGCCAAAATTGTCTCGGTCCTTGTTTGTCCCAATCAGATTATCGTCTGTGAGTAGGCCGGATGCAAACGGGGCCGTAGTTAGGCCCAACTATATGACGGGCTTTTAACAGTCCGAAATATATATAGGGCAAAAATGTTAAACAGGCCTTTAACAGGCGAAACTAATATCAAGCCAAATTACTAAATGGGCCTTTATCAAGTGGGCCCAAAAGCATAGCGTCCAGTTGACAGGCCGAATCTGATATGGGCCATAATTTAGCCCAAAGCCTCTCAAAGGGACCTGATTTGGGCCGTAATTTGGCCCAGAACGTGGTGCTTTTAACGGGCCGGATCTCATATGGGCCTTTATTAGGCCCGGAACGTGGCAGACTGTTAATGGACCGGATCAAATATGGGCCAGCATTTGGCCCAAAACATGGCAGCCTGTTAATGGGCCGGCCTACTAGTATCATCAAAATCTTTTGGGCCTTTAGCTGGGCCGGCCCATTATGATCGGCGAAATCTCGTGGGCCTTTAGCTAGGCCGGCCCATTATGGTCCGCAAGATCTTGTGGGCCTTTAGCTGGGCCAGCCCATTATGGTCCGCAAAATCTCGCGGGCCTTTAGCTGGGCCGGCCCATTATGTCCCGCAAAATCTTGTGGGCCTTTAGCTGGGCCGGCCCATTATGGTCCGCAAAATCTCGTGGGCCTTTTGCTAGGCCGGCCCATTATGGACCGCAAAATCTTGTGGGCCTTTAGTTGGGCCGGCCCATTTAAACTTTATGGGCCACTTTTGGGCCGTTCCACATGTCAACATTTCATAAGAGCATCTCGCCCATTGGATGAGTGACACCTGTGCCAACGGGGAGCTGACACGTGTTTCCTCCAGCCAATGATGATTTTACACGTGGAAAATCGCCATTGGTCCGGGCTATTAACGGGTTATCGGATCCAAAATCGGACCCGATAGCTTAACGACATTCCGTTATGGTGGATGCCACGTGTCGGTCACCCTTGACGAAAGCACTTCTGTGACACGCGATTTTTCATCATGGAAGTGGACACTTCCGTGATGATAATTTTGGTAATGTCATGGAACACTTCTACGACAACACAGGTATGACTATCTTGATTCTGTCATAAAATCATCATGGATGTACATGCATGACAGAAAACGTGACCTACTATGACAAACATGTATCATCACAGAAGTGTATTTTTTTAGTGTCGATTATGGAGGTGACAAAGAGTTCGTCATAAAGAGTTACATGGATGCAAGCTTTGACACCGATTCAGATGACTATAAGTCTCAATCTAGATACATATTGAAAGTGGGAGCAATTAGCTAGAGTAGCTCCATGCAGAGCATTGTAGACATAGAAATGCGCAAAATACATACATATCTGAATGTGGCAGACCCATTGACTAAACTTCTCTCACAAGCAAAACACGATCAAACCTTAGTACTCTTTGGGTGTTAATCACATAGCGATGTGAACTAGATTATTGACTCTGGTAAACCCTTTGGGTGTTGGTCACATGGCGATGTGAACTATGGGTATTAATCACATAAAGATGTGAACTATTGGTGTTAAATCACATGGCGATGTGAACTAGATTATTGACTCTAGTGCAAGTGGGAGACTCAAGGAAATATGCCCTAGAGGCAATAATAAAGTTATTATTTATTTCCTTATTTCATGATAAATGTTTATTATTCATGCTAGAATTGTATTAACCGGAAACTTGATAGATGTGTGGATACATAGACAAAACACCGTGTCCCTAGTAAGTCTCTACTAGACTAGCTCGTTAATCAAAGATGGTCAAGTTTCCTAACCATAGACATGTGTTGTCATTTGATGAACAGGATCACATCATTAGGAGAATGATGTGATGGACAAGACCCATCCGTTAGCTTAGCATGTTGATCGTTCAGTTTTATTGCTATTGCTTTCTTCATGTCAAATACATATTCCTTCGACTATGAGATTATGCAACTCCCGGATACCGGAGGAATACCTTGTGTGCTATCAAATGTCATAACGTAATTGGGTGATTATTAAGATGCTCTACAGGTATCTCCGAAGGTGTTTGTTGGGTTGGCATAGATCGAGAATAGGATTTGTCACTCCAAGTATCGGAGAGGAATCTCTGGGCCCTCTCGGTAATACACATCATGATAAGCCTTGCAAGCAATGTGACTAATGAGTTAGTTATGGGATGATGTATTATGGAACGAGTAAAGAGACTTGCCGGTAATGAGATTGAACTAGGTATGAAGATACCAACGATCGAATCTTAGCCAAGTAACATATCGATGACCAAGGGAATAACATATGTTGTCATAATGGTTCGACCGATAAAGATCTTCGTAGAATATGTAGGATCCAATATGAGCATCCAGGTTCCGCTATTGGTTATTGATCGGAGAGGTGTCTCGGTCATGTCTACATAGTTCTTGAACCCGTAGGGTCCGCATGCTTAATGCGGCGACGATTTAGTATTATATGAGTTATGTGATTTGGTGACCAAATGTTGTTCGGAGTCCCGGATGAGATCGCGTGGGGAGTCTCGAAATGGTCGATAGGTTAATATTGATATATAGGACGATGGTATTCGGACGCCGGAAGTGTTTCGGGATGCACCAGGTGCTTATCGGGTCACCGGAAGGGGTTCCGGGCACCCCCGGCAAAAGATATGGGCCTTATGGGCCAAGAGGGGAAACACACCAGCCACAAAGGGGCTGGTGCGCCCCCTCCCCCACCATATGGGCTGGCCAAATTGGAGAAGGAAAGGGGAAGGAGGAAAGGAACAAGGGAATAGGATTCCCCCTCTTCCCTTCCTACTCCGAATAGGAATAGCAAAGGGGGGAGGCCGAATTGGGAGCACCCCAAGTAGGACTCCTCCTACTTGGGGCGCCCCCTTGGATGCCTCCCCTCCCCTCCAACATATATATATGTGGGGGGCATCTCTAGAACACAGAACAAACATTGTTATCCGTGTGCTGCGCCCCCCTCCACAGTTTACGCCTCCGGTCATATTGTCATAGTGCTTAGGCCAAGCCCTGCGCGGTTCACTTCACCATCACCGTCACCACACCATCGTGCTGATGAAACTCTCCCGTGACACTTTGCTGGAACAAGAGTTCGAGGGACATCATCAAGCTGAATGTGTGCATAACTCGAAGGTGTCATACGTTCGGTGCTTGATCGGTCGGAACGAGAAGAAGTTAGACTAGATCAACCGCGTTGTCAAACGCTTCTGCTTTCGGTCTACGAGGGTACGTGGACCCACTCTCCTCCTCTCATTGCTATGCATCTCCTAGATAGATCTTGCGTGAGCGTAGGAAATATTTTGAAATTGAATTCTACGTTTCCCAACATAAGCTTGGGGATGCTAGTTTTGCCATGTCCGCTACTTATTGCAATGACCATGATTCGGGTGATAATGCTTCTTATGATCTTAAAATTTTATTTAAGTCTCATGACGAATATGTTTGCGATAATATTGAAAGTGAGTTTGGAAGAGTGTCAACATTAAGTAAAATTAATCCCACATATTTGGAGAGTGTTCAATCTCGTGAAATTTTTGATAAAAGTGGGCTTGGAGAGGTCATGACTTTATTTAGTGATAATCCCACTATTTTGGAAGACTGTCAACTATGCATGCATTTGGATCATGAAGAGGACATTTTATTTAATAGTTATATTGTTGAATTTGAATATGATCCCACATGTAATTATTATGAGAGAGGAAAATATGGTTGTAGAAATTCTCACGTTACAAAATTACCTCCCTTATGTTGAGATTGCTATTGTTTCTTTCTTTTGTCTTGCCTATGGTAGTTTTTGCTTGTCTGGGTAATTAGTTTGCTTATAAGATGCCTATGCATAGGAAGTATGTTAGACTTAGATGTGTTTTTCACTTGCTACATGACGCTCTCTTTGTGCTTCAATTCTTGTCTTTCATGTGAGCATCATCGAGATCTTAATGCCTAGCTAAAAGGCTTTAAAAAAAGCGCTTGTTGGGGACAACCCTATTTTTTGTCTTGTTTTACAATAAATAATTCATCTAGCCTCTGGTTAGATGTGGATTTATGTTTTAATTAGTGTTTGTGCCAAGTAAGACCTTTGGGATCGCTTACGGTGATAGTTGATTTGATCTTGCTGAAAAACAGAAACTTTTGCGCCCAGGAGAGTAGTTTTTCATTTTTAACAGAAGCATGATAAAATACTGACTATTTTATGTAGAGGATTAATAAACAAATTTCCTGGGACTTTCTAATTTCTCGGGATTTTTGGAGTTACAGAAGTATTCGAAATCTCCAGATTGCTACAAACTTTTCTGGTTTTTAGATTCTGTTTTTCGCGTGTTGTTCGCTTATTTTGATGCATCTATGGAAAGTATCGGGGGGTATGAACCATGGAAAAGTTGGAATACAATAGATATTACACCAATATAAATAAAGAATGATTTCACAATAATATCAAAAGTGGTGATTTATTTTCTTATACTAACAAAGCTTGCGAGATTTTCTGTTGAAGTTTTGTGTTGTGAAGTTTTCAAGTTTTGGGTAAGGATTTGATGGACTATGGAATAAGGAGTGGCAAGAGCCTAAGCTTGGGGATGCCCCGGGAAGGCATCCCCTCTTTCGTCTTCGTGTATCGGTAACTTTACTTGAGGCTATATTTTTATTCACGACATGATATGTGTTTTGCTTGGAGCGTCTTGTATGTTTTGAGTCTTTGCTTTTTAGTTTGCCACAATCATCCTTGCTGTACACAACTTTTGAGAGAGACACACATGAATCGTGATTTATTAGAATACTCTATGTGCTTTACTTATATTTTTTGATCTAGGCAAAATTGCTCTAGTACTTCACTTATATCTTTTTAGAGCACGATGATGGTTTTATTTTATAGAAATTGTTGAACTCTCATGCATCACTTATATTATGTTGAGAGTCTTGAAAAACAGCATGGTAATTTGCTTTGGTTATAAAATTAGTCCTAATATGATAGGCATCCAAGAGGGATATAATAAAACTTTCATATAAAGTGCATCGAATACTATGAGAAGTTTGATTCCTTATGATTGTTTTGACACATGAAGATGGTGATATTAGAGTCATGCTAGTGAGTAGTTGTGAACTTGAGAAATACTTGTGTTAAAGTTTGTGAGTCACGTAGCATGCACGTATGGTGAAACGTTATGTGATGAAGTCGGAGCTTGATTTATTTATTTATTGTCTTCATTATGAGTGGCGGTCGGGGACGAGCGATGGTCTTTTCGTACAAATCTATCCCCCTAGGAGCATGCGCGTACTAGTTTGTTTCGATGACTAATAGATTTTTGCAATAATTATGTTAGTTCTTTATGAATAATATTGAGCCCATGGATTATACGCACTCTCACCTTTCCGCCATTGCTAGCCTCTCTTGTACCGCGCAACTTTCGTCAGTACCATAAACCCACCATATACCTTCCTCAAAACAGCCACCATACCTACCTATTATGGCATTTCCATAGCCATTCCGAGAAATATTGCCATGCAAATTTCCACCGTTCCGTTTATTATGACATGCTCCATCATTGTCATATTGCTTTGCATAATCATGTAGTTGACATCGTATTTGTGGCAAAGCCACCGTTCATCATTTTTTATACATGTCGCTCTTGATTCATTGCACATCCCCGTACACCACCGGAGGCATTCACATAGAGTCATATTTTGTTCTAAGTATCAAGTTGTAATTCTTGAGTTGTAAGTAAATAAAAGTGTGATGATCTTCATTATTAGAGCATTGTCCCATGTGAGGAAAGGATGATGGATACAATGATTCCCCCACAAGTCGGGATGAGACTCCGGATGAAAAAAAGAGGCCAAAAAAATGAGAGAAGGCCCCAAAAAATGAGAGAAAAGATAGAAGGGGAAATGTTACTATCCTTTTACCACACTTGTGCTTCAAAGTAGCACCATGATCTTCATGATAGAGAGTCTCCTATGATATCTCGTATACTAGTTGGAATTTTCATTATAGAACTTGGCTTGTATATTCCAATGATGGTCTTCCTCAAAATGCCCTAGGTCTTCGTGAGAAAGCGAGTTGAATGCACACCCACTTAGTTCCTTTTTTAGCTCTCATACAATTATAGCTCTAGTGCATCCATTGCATGGCAATCCCTACTCAATCACATTGATATCTATTGATGGGCATCTCCATAGACCATTGACAGCCTAGTTGATGTGAGACTATCTCCTTTTTTTCTTCTCCACAATCACCTTCTATTCCACCTATAGTTCTATATGCAGGGCTCACGCTCATGTATTGTGTGAAAGTTGAAAAAGTTTGAGAACATCAAAAGTATGAAACAATTGCTTGGCTTGTCATCGAGGTTGTGCATGATTTGAATATTTTGCGTGATGAAGATGAAGCATAGCCAGTCTTTATGATTTTGTAGGGATAAGCTTTCTTTGGCCATGTTATTTTGAGAAGACATAATTATTTTGTTAATATGTTTGAAGTATTATTGTTTTTCTTTCAATATTAAACATTTGTTTTGAATCATACGGATCTGAACATTCATGCCACAATAAGGAAATTACATGGATAAATATGTTAGGTAGCATTCCACATCAAAAAATTTGTTTTTATCATTTACCTACTCGAGGACGAGCAGGAATTATGCTTGGGTATGCCTGATACATCTCCAACATATTTATAATTTTTTATTGTTCCATGCTTTTATATTATCTATTTTGGATGTTTTATATGCTATTTTATATGATTTTTGGGACTAACCTATTAACCTAGGGTCCAGTGTCAGTTTCTGTTTTTCCTTGTTTTAGTGTTTCGCAGAAAAGGAATAACAAACGGAGTGAAACTTTCACGATGATTTTTCTTGGACCAGAAGACATCCAGAGGACTTGGAGTGCAAGTCAGAGAAGCCACGAGGTGGCCACAAGGTTGGAGGACGCGCCCCCACCCTTGTGGGCCCCTCATGACTCCACCAACCTATTTCTTCTGCCTATATATTCTCAAATACCCCAAAACCTTCCAGGGGAGCACGAAACCACTTTTCCACCGCCGCAACCTTCTGTACCCGTGAGATCCCATCTTGGGGCCTTTTCCGACATCCTGCTGGAGGGCGATTCGGTCATGTAGGGCTTCTACATCAACACCATAGCCTCTCCGATAAAGCGTGAGTAGTTTACCACAGACCTACAGGTCCATAGCTAGTTGCTAGATGGCTTGTTCTCTCTCTTTGATTCTGAATACAAAGTTCTCCTCGATGTTTTGGAGATCTATTCGTTGTAATACTTTTTTGTGGTGTGTTCGCCGAGATCCGGTGAATTGTGGATTTATGATCAACTTATCTATGAATATGATTTGAATCTCCTTTGTATTCTTATATGCATGATTTGATATATTTGCAAGTCTCTTCGAACTATCGGTTTGGTTTGGAAAACTAGATTGGTTTATCTTGCAATGGGAGAAGTGCTTAGCTTTGGTTCAATCTTGCGGTGTCCTTTCCCAGTGATAGTAGGGGCAGCAAGGCACGTATTGTATTGTTGCCATCGAGGATAACAAGATGGGGTTTTCATCATATTGCTTTAGTTAATCCCGCTACATCATGTCATCTTACTTAATGTGTTACTCTGTTCTTATGAACTTAATACTCTAGATGCAGGCAAGAGTCGGTCAATGTGTGGAGCAATAGTAGTAGATGTAGAATCGTTTTTCTCTACTTGATACGGACATGATGCTTACATTCATGATCATTGCCTCGTCATAATTATGTGCTTTTCTACCAATTGCTCGGTAGTAATTTGTTCACCCACCATAATATTTTCTATCTTGAGAGAAGCCTCTAGTGAAACCTATGGCCCACGGGTCTATTTTGCATTATATAAGTTTCCGATCTACAATTTTAGTTTCCTATTTACTTTCCTTGCAATCTTTTACTTTCTCTTCCATAAACCAAAAAGACCAAAAATATTACTTTACTGTTTATCCATCTCTATCAGATCCCACTTTGGAAATAACCGTCAAGGGATTCACAACCATCAGAGTCTGTCTTCCTCTTGAATATCCATTTATTCTCAATGGCTTGACGATCATCGGGCAAGTCTACCAAAGTCCACACTTTGTTCTCATACATGGATCCTATCTCAGATTTCATGGCCTCAAGCCATTTATCGGAATCTGGGCTCATCATCGCTTCTTCTTAGTTCGTAGGTTCGTCATGGTCAAGTAACATGACTTCTAGATCAGGATTACCGTACCACTCTGGTGAGGAACGTGCTCTGCTTGACCTATGAGGTTCGGTAGTAACTTGATCTAAAGTTTCATGATCATCATCATTAGCTTCCTCTCTAGTTGGTGTAGGCATCACGAGAACGGATTTCTCTGATGAGTTACTTTCTAATTCAAGAAAAGGTACAATTACCTCATCAAGTTCTACTTTCCTCCCACTCACTTCTTTCGAGAGAACCTCCTTCTCTAGAAAGGATCCATTCTTAGCAACAAATATCTTGCCTTTGAATCTGTGATAGAAGGTGTACCCAACAGTTTCTTTTGGGTATCCTATGAAGACATATTTCTCCGATTTGGGTTCGAGCTTATCAGGCTGAAACTTTTTCACATAAGCATCCCAACCCCAAACTTTAAGAAATGACAGCTTAGGTTTCTTGCCAAACCACAGTTCATGCGGTGTCATCTCAACGGATTTAGATGGTGCCCTATTTAATGTGAATGCAGCTGTCTCTAATGCATAACCCCAAAATGATAGTGGTAAATCGGTAAGAGACATTATAGATCGCACCATATCCAATAAAGTACGGTTACAATGTTCGCACACACCATTAAGTTGTGGTGTTCCAGGTGGCGTGAGTTGTGAAACTATTCCACATTGTGTTAAATGAAGGCCAAACTCGTAACTCAAATATTCGCCTCCACAATCAGATCGTAGAAACTTTATTTTCTTATTATGATGATTCCCCACTTCACTCTAAAATTCTTTGAACTTTTCAAATGTTTTAGACTTGTGTTTCATTAAGTAGATATACCCATATCTGCTCAAATCATCTGTGAAGGTCAGAAAATAATGATAGTCGTCGCGAGCCTCAACACTCATTGGACCACATACATCGGTATGTATTATTTCCAATAAGTCGATGGCTCGCTCCATTGTTCCGGAGAACGGAGTCCTAGTCATCTTGCCCGTGAGGCATGGTTCGCAAGCATCAAATGATTCATAATCAAGTGATTCCAAAAGTCCATCCACATGGAGTTTCTTCATGCGCTTTACACCAATATGACCTAAATGGCAGTGCCAAATATGTTGCACTATCATTATCAACTTTGCATCTTTTGGCATCAATATTATGAATATGTGTATCACTACGATCAAGATTCAATAAACCATTTATATTGAGTGTATGACCATAGAAGGTTTTATTCATGTAAACAGAACAACAATTATTCTCTGACTTAAATGAGTAATCGTATCGCAACAAACACGATCCAATCATATTCATGCTCAACACAGACACCAAATAACGTTTATTTTAGGTCCAACACCAATCCCGAAGGTAGAGGGAGTGTGCGATGGTGATCTTATGAACCTTGGAATTACTTCCAACACACATCGTCACCTCGCCCTTAACTAGTATCTGTTCATTTTGCAACTCCTGTTTCGAGTTACAAATCTTAGCAACTGAACCGGTATCAAATACCCAGGGACTACTATGAACACTAGTAAAGTACACATCAATAACATGTATATCAAATATACCTTTGTTCACTTTGCCATCCTTCTTATCTGCCAAGTTTTTTGGGGCAGTTCCGCTTCCAGTGACCATTTTGTAGTAGTTTCAGGTTTGGGTCTAGCTTTGGGCTTCTTCACGGGAGTGGCAACTTGCTTGCCATTCTTCTTGAAGTTCCCTTTCTTTCCCTTGCCCTTTTCTTGAAACTCGTGTTCTTGTTTAACCATCAACACTTGATGATATTTCTTGATTTCTACCTTTACCGATTTCAGCATCGCAAAGAGCTTGAAAACGGTTTTGCTATCCCTTGCATATTATAGTTCATAACGAAGTTCTAGTAACTTGGTGATAGTGAATAGAGAACTCTGTCAATCACTATCTTATCTAGAAGATTAACTCGCACTTGATTCAAGCGATTGTAGTACCCAGACATTCTGAGCACATGCTCACTATTTTAGCTATTCTCCTCCATCTTGTAGGCAAAGTACTTGTCAGAGGTCTCATACCTCTTAACACGGGCATGAGTCTAAATTATTATTTTCATATCTTGGAACATCTCATATGCTCCATGGCATTCAAAACAGTTTTGAAGTCCCAGTTTTAAGATGTAATGCATGGTGCATTAAACTATCAAGTAGTCATCATACCGAGCTTGTCAAACGTTCATAACATCTGCATCAGCTCCTGCAACAGGTCTATCACCTAGCAGTGCATCAAGGACATAAATCTTCTGTGCAGCAATGAGGATAATCCTCAGATCACAGACCCAGTCCACATCATTGCTACTAGTATCTTTCAACTTAGTTTTCTCTAGGAACATATCAAAAACATAGGGGAGCTACAACGCAAGCTATTGATCTACAACATAATTTGCAAAAACAATCAGGACTATGTTCATGATAAATTAAGTTCAATTAATCATATTACTTAAGAACTCCCACTTAGATAGACATCCCTCGAGTCATCTAAATGATCACGTGATCCATATCAAGTAAACCATGTCTGATCATCACGTGAGATGGAGTAGTCTTCAAACGTGAACATCTCTATGTTGATCATATCTACTATATGATTCACGTTCAACCTTTCGGTCTCCAGTGTTTCGGGGCCATGTCTGTACATGCTAGGCTCGTCAAGTTTAACCCGAGTATTCCGCATGTGCAAAACTGTCTTGCCCCCATTGTACGTGAATGTAGAGCTTATCATACCCGATCATCATGTGGTGTCTTGGCATGACAAACTATCACAATGGTGCATACTCAGGGAGAACACTTATACCTTAAAAATTTAGTGAGGGATCATCTTATAATGCTACCGCCGTACTAAGCACAATAAGATGCATAAAAGATAAAAATCACATGCAATCAAAATATGTGACATGATATGGCCATCATCATCTTGTGCCTTTGATCTCCATCTCCAAAGCACCGTCATGATCTCTATCGTCACCGCCTTGACACCTTGATCTCCATCATAGCATCGTTGTCATCTCACCAACTATTGCTTCTACAACTATCGCTAATGCATAGTGATAAAGTAAAGCAATTACATGGCGATTGCATTTCATACAATAAAGCGACAACCATAAGGCTCCTGCTAGTTGCCGATAACTTTTACAAACATGATCATCTCATACAACAACATATATCGCATCATGTCTTGACCATATCACATCACAACATGCCCTGCAAAAACAAGTTAGATGTCCTGTACTTTGTTGTTGCAAGTTTTACGTGGCTGCTACGAGCTTCTAGTAAGAACCGTTCTTACCTACGCATCAAAACCACAACGATGTTTCATCAAGTTTGTTGTTTTAACCTTCAACAAGGACTGGCTGATGAAGCTATGTACCTAGGGTAGGGGCATGGACCTATCCTAAGGAGCCCTACCCAAGGACATCCCTGGAAGAAGTCACCTTTCAATCGACTTGAAGGTATCCCACTCGACAGATTCAAGACACTCGACCAGGAGGCTACCACTCGATTACGATGCCAACCACTCGACTGACAGGAGATCTAAAGCCACTCCGCAAGCAAACGGTCGGCCATTAAGTAGTCTTTATGGTCATTACCAGTAACGCCCAGTCTTAATGTATTTTAAGCCTGCGTTACTGAGGACCGGAGGGGTCTGGCGAACTCTATATAAGCCACCCCCCTCCTCAGTAGCAGGGGTTGGCACCCCTGTAATTCATACACACATAATCCAGTCGACCGCCTCCGGGCACCAAGACGTAGGGCTGTTACTTCCTCCGCGAAGGGCCTGAACTCGTACATCCTGGTGTATTTACAACTTCTCCATAGTTGAGACCTAGCCTCTCCATACATACCCCCCTACCTCACTGTCAGAGTTAGAACCACGACAGTTGGCGCCCACCGTGGGGCAAGAGTCTTAGCGCCTAGTTGGAGAAGTTGCGATTTTTCCGATCCCTTTGATCATGTTTTCGTGCGGAGATTTGGTGGAGGGCCGCGAGATCCGTCTCGGCGCACTCACGTTCGTCGCCGACAACTCCGCTTGGCTTCAGGAGGCTCCACTCGACATCGACGCCCTCCCCGTCCGCGGTGCGACGCACTTCCGCGCGTGTGTCCGTGGCGTCCTCCTGCGGCAGCCGTCGACCCAGTATCGGTCGGCTCCCGAGTCATCTTCCCGCCCTGTCTCCCACCGGTGCAAGCGCTCCGGCCGGTCGAGACTTCAGAGGTGGGTGAGGCATACCGTGACCCGCCAGTCGGCAGCCCCACAAGTTGTGGCAATCGAGCCCGACGAATCCCTCTACGGCCTGTTCGACCTGTCGACTGGCTCCACAGAGACCGCATCCGAGTGCGGCAGTAGCGACCCGGCGGCTGAGGTTCTGGCGGTCGATGGAACACACAGTCCTCCCGGTTTCCCTCGCACCGATGGAGGCGCGGGTGGAGGCGACCCGTCGCATCCCCATGATGAGTATCTCCCCGAACCTCTCACGTCATTGCAGCGAGAGGAGCTTCGCCGCCGGAACACGGATGCACTCCACACTCCTATCGTCGGAGAAACCCCTGAGGCCCGGGCCTTGGAGGACGCGCGCTTGGCTAACTTGGCCGAGCGCACTCGACTGGAGAATCTCCAGCGAATACTCGACGAGCAAGCGCGCCAGCGAGCTCCCGATTCCAGTCGACGTCAACTCTTCCCGCCTACGCAGGTATATCGAACCCCAGTTCAGAATTTGGTAGCCGCGGCCCGTATAGCAGAATCGATTCAGCCCTCCTAGTCGGAGGCTGGCAGGGGCTTGTTGCAAATCAGAGCGTTGCTCCGGGCAGCGGGAAACCAGAATTCCGCTGTTTCTCAATCGCGGAATAGGATCCATAGTCGATCCGTTGCAACGGATATAGTCCAGTCGGCTCACAGCCCAAGATCGCCCCCGAGGCGTGAGGGACGCGGAGACTGGCACGATCAGTACAGAAGAAATGAGCAGTATGATCACCGGTTCGATCGACGTCGAGTGCCAACCCCTCCCCCGAGGAGTGGGTCATATGCGCCTCCATAGCAGGATGACAGACACCCTCATAGTGTTGGGCAGAGAGTTCCAGTCGACCCCAGGGACCCAGGCTTTGATGCGAGATCCATCCTCATTCAGGGTCTGGTTGACAAGAACAGAGCTCACCGAGAAGGCCACGACAGGGATGCGCCTACCAGCAGCAGAGTACGTGTTTCGGGGCCAGAGTGTTTCAGTCGAGCCATCAGGGCCGCAGTGATTCCTCCCAACTTCCGGTTGGCGACTGGAGTCAGCAAGTTCACCGGCGAGTCTAAGCCTGACACTTGGCTCAAAGACTACTGAGTGGCTGTCCAGATTGGGGGCGGCAATCACGAAGTGGCTATGAAGCATTTGCCTCTCCTGTTAGAGGGCTCGGCCAGAGCGTGGCTGAATCAGTTAGCACCCAGCAGCATCTACACTTGGGAGGATCTCTCTCGAGTGTTTGTCACGACCTTTGAAGGAACATGCAAGCGACCAGCACGCCTTACAGAATTGCGATCTTGCGTGCAGAAACCGAGTGAAACTCTGAGGGATTACATCCAGAGGTGGATCACTTTGCATCACATAGTTGAGAATGTACCAGATCACCAAGCAGTTTGTGCCTTTAAAGAAGGCGTCAAGAACAGAGAGTTGAACCTGAAGTTCGGTCGGACCGGAGAAATGTCTCTGAATCAGATGATGGAAATTTCCACCAAATACGCTAACGGAAAAGATGAACATCGACTCCGGAGTGGCAAGCAGAAAGCAGTCACCCAAGAAACTGGAGGCAATTCCAGTCGGAAGCAGAAGCGGAAGGCCGAGCCAGCCGCTCCTGGAGAGACCCTGGCCGTAACCCAGGGAAAATTCAAGGGAAAACCCAAGGTGCCCTGGAACCCCAAGAAAGTCAAGGATCAAGATGGAAATGATGTTTTGGATCTGCCATGTCACATCCACACCAAGAAAGATGAAGAGGGTAATCTTATTTACCCAAAGCATACCACTCGACAGTGCCGGCCCCTGATCCAGCAGTTTCAGGGCAAGCAGTCCAAAGACAAGGAAAAAGAGTCAGACAGAGTTGAGGACAAAGAAGATAGTGATGATGGATACCCCCAAGTCAATTCCACCTTGATGATTTTTGCTGATGTCAAAAGCAAAAGTCGACTGAAAGTAATTAGCCGTGAAGAAAATATGGTTGCCCCGGCAACACCCAGCTACCTGAAGTGGTCTCAGACTGCCTTCACGTTCGACCAGTCCGATCACCCTGCGCACATTGCCACCCCTGGGAGGCAAGCTCTGGTGGTCGATCCAGTTGTCGAAGGCACTCGACTGACGAAAGTCCTGATGGATGGTGGCAGCGGCCTGAACATACTATATGAATAAACGTTGAAAGGGATGGGCATTCCGATGTCCAGGCTCAGTGCCAGCAACATGAGTTTCCATGGAGTCATTCCTGGAAAGAAAGCCGAGTCACTCGGTCAGATTGCTCTCGATGTGGTTTTCGGTGATTCAAAGAATTACTGCAGGGAAAAGTTGACATTTGAGGTTGTGGACTTCCAAAGTGCTTATCATGCTATTCTGGGCCGGCCAGCTTATGCACGCTTCATGGCTCGACCGTGCTATGTGTATCTCAAGTTGAAGATGCCCGGCCCCAGAGGTGTGATCACTGTTACGGGCAATCGGAAGAGAGCAGAGGAGTGTTTACAGAAAGGATCAAAGATCGCTGATGCTCAGATGTCAGTAGTCGAGCTGCAAGAGTACCAGAAGACTGCTGATCTGAGTGAATTGCTGCGAGCCAAGAAGCCAGCTTCAGAATCAGCTTTTCAGTCGTCCGATGAAACTAAGCCGGTTCACATTCACCTGGCCGACCCCAATGCTGATCCGACTCTCATCTCAACGACGCTCGACTCCAAATAGGAAGAAGCGCTCATCCAGTTCCTCCGAGAGAACTAGGACATCTTCGCATGGAAGCCTTCTGACATGCCTGGAGTTCCCAGGGGGCTGGCTGAGCACCATCTACGAGTCGACCAGAAGTTCAAGCCTGTGAAAGAACATCTTCGACGGTCCGCCGTCCAGAAGAGGAAGGCTATTGGCGAGGAGGTGGCTCGGCTCTTAGCAGTGGAGTTCATCCGAGAGATTTACCACTCCGAGTGGCTCGCCAATGTTGTCATGGTCCCCAAGAAGGACAAGCCACTTCGCATGTGCATTGACTTTAAACATATCAATCGGGCCTGCCCGAAAGATCATTTCCCTCTCCCCCGCATCGACCAGGTAGTCGACTCGACCGCGGGGTGTGAGCGTTTGTCTTTTCTAGATGCCTATTCAGGATACCATCAGATCCGTCTGTATGGACCCGACGAGGTCAAAACGGCTTTCGTCACCCCATTCGGGTGCTTCTGTTATGTCACCATGCCCTTCGGCCTCAAGAATGCTGGAGCCACGTTCATGAGGATGATTCAGAAGTGTTTGCTCACTCAGATCAGTCGGAACGTAGAAGCATACATGGATGATATTGTGGAAAGGTTCCGACCTGCTGGCTGACCTTGCCGAAACCTTTGCTAACCTCAGGAGATATGATATCAAGCTCAATCCATCAAAGTGCACATTCGGAGTTCCAGGTGGAAAGTTACTCGGTTTTCTCGTTTCCGAACGAGGAATCGATGCCAATCCCGAGAAAGTTGGCGCCATATTCCGGATGAAGCGCCCTGTGCATGTGCACGATGTCCAGAAGCTTACAGGCTGCTTGGCTGCTCTAAGTCGATTCATTTCTTGTCTCGGTGAAAAGGCGTTGCCTCTTTACCGACTGATGAAGAAGTCTGACAAGTTCGAGTGGACTCCAGAAGCTGATGCAGCGTTTGCAGAGCTCAAAGCCCTGCTCTCCACCCAGCCGGTGCTTGCTGCCGCAATCAGTAAGGAGCCTCTGCTGCTTTACATTGCGGCCACGGGACAAGTTGTCAGTATAGTACTTACGGTCGAGCGGGAAGAAAAAGGAAAGGCCTTCAGAGTTCAGCGCCAAGTATATTATGTGTCTGAAGTTTTGACTCCTTCGAAACAAAGATATCCCCATTACCAGAAGCTTGTATATGGGATTTACATGACCACGAAGAAGGTTGCACACTACTTCTCTGACCATTCCATTACAGTCATCACCGACGCTCCACTGTCAGAGATTTTGCACAACAGAGATGCAACTGGTCGAGTGGCGAAGTGGGCGATTGAACTCCTTCCCCTAGATATCAAGTTTGAAGCAAAGAAGGCTATCAAGTCCCAAGCAATTGCAGATTTCGTCGCCGAGTGGATTGAACAACAACTTCCGACTCAAGTTCACTCGGAGCACTGGACCATGTTTTTCGATGGATCTAAGATGCTGAATGGTTCCGGTGCTGGGGTAGTATTGGTCTCCCCCCGAGGAGATAAGCTCAGATATGTTCTCCAGATTCACTTCGATTCCTCCAATAATGAAGCAGAATATGAAGCACTCTTGTATGGGTTGCGCATGGCCATTTCACTCGGCGTCCGGCGCCTCATGGTCTATGGCGACTCAGATTTGGTGGTTAATCAGGTGATGAAGGAGTGGGACGTCAGAAGCCCAGCTATGACTGGCTACTGCAATGCAGTAAGAAAGCTAGAAAAGAAATTCGAGGGGTTAGAGCTTCATCACATCCCCCGACTGAAAAATCAAGCAGCTGATGATCTGGCAAAGATAGGCTCCAAGAGGGAAGCCATTCCCAGCAATGTGTTTTTGGAACACATCCACTCGCCGTCAGTCTAGGAGGATCCTTTTACAGAAGAAGCCCCGCAACCGAAAAGTGCCACAGATCCGACTGAAGTCGAAATTCCTGCTGTGGTCGACCTAGTCATCGAGGTCTTGGCAATCACTCCCGACTGGACGATACCATACATCGTGTATATCTTGAGAAAAGAACTTCCAGAGGATGAAGAAGAGGCTCGGCAGATCGTCCATCGATCTAAAGCTTTCATAGTCATAAAAGGACAGTTGCATAGAGAAAGCGCAAGTGGAATCGGTCAGAAGTGCATAACGCCAGAAGAAGGTCAGATAATCCTTGATGATATCCACTCGGGGACCTGTGGTCACCATGTGTCCTCTCGGACCATCGCGGCCAAAGCATACCGAGCGGGTTTTACTGGCCCAGGGCAAACGAAATGGCGAATGAGATAGTCGACAAGTGTGAAGGCTGCCAGTTCTACTCCAACATGTCACACAAGCCAGCATCAGCTCTGAAGACCATTCCACTCGTCTGGCCGTTCGCTGTTTGGGGACTGGACATGGTTGGTCCACTGAGAACAGGCAGGAGCGGATTCACACATGTGCTTGTGGCAGTCGACAAGTTCACCAAATGGATTGAAGCCAAGCCTATCAAAAATCTTGATGCTAGCACTGCTATCAGTTTCGTCAGAGAGTTGATATTCAGATATGGGGTCCCGCATAGCATCATCACTGACAATGGGTCAAACTTCGATTCAGACAAGTTTAGAGCTTTTTGCGCCTCTCAAGGCACACGAGTCAACTACGCATCGGTCGCGCATCCCTAGTCGAATGGACAAGCTGAAAGAGCAAACGGTCTAATCCTCAAAGGACTGAAGCCTCGACTGATGCGTGATCTCAAGCATGCAGCAGGCGCTTGGGTCAACGAGCTTCCATCAGTTTTGTGGGGACTGAGGACCACCCCGAACCGGTCGACTGGAAGAACACCATTCTTTCTGGTTTACGGAGCCGAAGCCGTCCTGCCGAGTGATCTACTTCACAACGCCCCCAGAGTCGAGCTTTATAACAAAGACGAAGCAGAGCAAGCCCGGCAAGACGCAGTCGACCTCCTAGAGGAGGAGAGGGAAATGGCTATGATCAGATCGACCATCTATCAGCAAGACTTGCGTCGATTCCATGCCAGAAATGTGAAGAGCCGAGCCTTCCAAGAAGGAGATTTGGTCCTCCGAGTGGATCAACAGAAACCACACAAACTTGCTCCTACTTGGGAAGGCCCCTTCATCGTCACCAGAGTCCTCCACAATGGAGCATATCATCTCTACAATGTTGATCGCCGAATCAACGAGCCACGAGCTTGGAATGCGGAACTACTCCGCCCATTTTACACTTGAATTCTCACTCGGATGAGGTGTAATAAGTAAAACTTCTATAGTTTATTTTTATCAAAGACAAGAGTATCCCAGTCCTTCCTGTAATTGCTGTCACTTTTGTTTGCGTACGAAATCCCCCAGTGGGTGGCTTAGCTGCGAATCTGTTTCGCCTAAGTTTGCAAAAAAATCCTACAGAGTGGTGAGCCAGACTCCCACTCGGAGCTTAGCTGCAGCCCAGTGCTCGCCTAAGTATTTGAAAATCCTACCGAGTGGTGAGCCAGACTCCCACTCGGAGGCTTAGCTGCAACCCAGTGCTCGCCTAAGTGTTTGAAAATCCTACCGAGTGGAGAGCAAACCTCCCACTCGGGGGTTTAGCTGCAGTCCAAGCACTCGCCTAAGTATTTGAAAATCCTACCGAGTGGAGAGCAAACCTCCCACCCGGAGGCTTAGCTGCAGTCCAAGTACTCGCCTAAGTATTTGAAAATCCTACCGAGTGGTGAGCCAGACTCCCACTCGGAGGCTTAGCTGCAGCCCAGTGCTCGCCTAAGTGTTTGAAAATCCTACCGAGTGGAGAGCAAACCTCCCACTCGGGGGCTTAGCTGCAGTCCAAGCACTCGCCTAAGTATTTGAAAATCCTACCGAGTGGTGAGCCAGACTCCCACTCGGAGGCTTAGCTGCAGCCCAGTGCTCGCCTAAGTGTTTGAAAATCCTACCGAGTGGAGAGCAAACCTCCCACTCGGGGGCTTAGCTGCAGTCCAAGCACTCGCCTAAGTATTTGAAAATCCTACCGAGTGGTGAGCCAGACTCCCACTCGGAGGCTTAGCTGCAGCCCAGTGCTCGCCTAAGTGTTTTAAAATCCTACCGAGTGGAGAGCAAACCTCCCACTCGGAGGCTTAGCTGCAATCCAAGTACTCGCCTAAGTATTTGAAAATCCTACCGAGTGGTGAGCCAGACTCCCACTCGAAGGCTTAGCTGCAGCCCAGTGCTCGCCTAAGTGTTTGAAAATCCTACCGAGTGGAGAGCAAACCTCCCACTCTGGGGCTTAGCTGCAGTCCAAGCACTCGCCTAAGTATTTGAAAATCCTACCGAGTGGAGAGCAAACCTCCCACTCGAGTCTTAGCTGCAGTCCAAGTACTCACCTAAGTATTTGAAAATCCTACCAAGTGGTGAGCCAGACTCCCACTCGGAGGCTTAGCTGCAGCCCAGTGCTCGCCTAAGTGTTTGAAAATCCTACCGAGTGGAGAGCAAACCCCCCACTCGGGGGCTTAGCTGCAGTCCAAGCACTCGCCTAAGTATTTGAAAATCCTACCGAGTGGTGAGCCAGACTCCCACTCGGAGGCTTAGCTGCAGCCCAGTGCTCGCCTAAGTGTTTGAAAATCCTACCGAGTGGAGAGCAAACCTCCCACTCGGGGGCTTAGCTGCAGTCCAAGTACTCGCCTAAGTGTTTGAAAATCCTACCGAGTGAAAGCAAACCTCCCACTCGGAGGCTTAGTTGCAGCCCAACGCTCGCCTAAGTGTTCAAAAACCCCACCTAGTGGAAAGAAAACCTCCCACTCGGGGGCTTAGATCCAGCCCAGTGCTCGCCTAAGTTCGGAACACGTCCCAATCCACAAGGACGCACGATGCGAATCGACTGTTACCTTTTCCTTCGGAGCTGCACCACAAATACGAAGTTATTTCGAGTGAAGGCTAAGTTCCACTCGGTAGATAATTCCCGAAGATATTAAACGATAAATCAAGTTCGGATAAAACCCAAAGGTCCAGGACCTCAGATCAAAGTACTCGATCCCTCGGCTCGACAGAGTTTAACGGTTACAGAATCCACTCGGCATTCCGAGGCAAATTTAAAGTGAAGCATAAAAGTTTTTCATTCCTCAAGCGGAGGATTGGAAGGGGCGACGAACTCGTCCAAGTCGATCCCGTTTGCAATAGGAGTAGCAGCAGCAATGAAAGTCTCCATGAAGTCTTGAAAGATGTGCTTCCTGGTATTGGCAACTTGGATGGCGGCCAGCTTTTCTTCTCGCGCCTCCTTGCAATGGACGCGGACCAGAGACAGAGCGACATCAGCACCACATCTGGCAGAAGATTTCTTCCATTCCGCCACTCGACCCGGGACCTCATCCAGTCGAACCATCAGGGACTCGAGGTCGTTCTGAAGCATCGTTCCAGGCCAGAGTGATGTGTCGATCCGCGACAGCGCAACCTTCAGCCGAGCAAGATAGTCCACAACGCTGGCAACACGGGACTCCAGTCAGAGCACGTTCATAGCGGCCTCGTCCTTCACGAGAGAATTGGCGGGATCCAAGCCTGGCTCCACTCGACTGGTTTCCTCTTCGAAGCTCTGGCAGCAAACACGATTCAAGAATAAAACAGTGGCCTTGCGCGGGCTTGGTAACTGCAAGACAACCGGGTCAGAATAATTACCTTCGAGCATGACGAACAGCTTCTTGGCGAGTCCATCGAGATAAGCCTCCAGATCGTTTACCTTCCCCGCCAGCTCACCCGCCTTGTCATGCAAAACCATCTTTTCTTTCTTCAGTCGACCGACCTCTCGATTAGCTGTTTCGAGAGCAGTTTTCAGTCTGGAGTTCTCCTGTTCAAGAGTTCCGACCGAAGCCAGTTTCTCTTCTGCAAGCTTCGTTTTGCTCGAGGCCTCCTTTTGTGCTTCGGCAAGATCTTGATCCTTCTTCTTCAGAGCTTCCTCCAGTTCATCTACAGAACGTCGAGTGAACTCAACATCAAGAATGGGCAAGAAAGGGAAGTCACTCGTCAAGAATGAGAAACCTCGCCAGCCATACCTTTTGCTTCGTCTCGCGCCTTCTGCAGGTTCTGTTGAGCGAGCTTCAAGTCAAGGTCGAGCTGGATCTGTTTGTTCTCCAACTCAGTGTAGAGAGCCACAAGTTCACAGGATTTCTGCAAAAGTCAGTCGACAGAGGTCCAAGTTAACTTGCTTTCGAGTAACCAAGAGACAATGATGACGTTTCTAAGACTACAGCTAAATCAGTAGTCTCGGGGACTACACCCAGTGGGTGCACTCAGCGTGCCCCCACTGATTTTGAAAAAAAAATCGACTGCCCGCAGTCGACCGGATACAGTTTCATTCGACATGGCCTGGCCAGACCGAGTGAAGGAGTAAAACCGCAGCAACGCAATATAAAGACTACAGTCGACTGCCAGCAGTCCACCGTAGTCTCGGGGACTACACCCAGTGGGTGCACTCAGCGTGCCCCCACTCGACCAAAAAACTTAACAGAAACACCCAGTGGGTGTACATATTTAAAAGATCTTCGGAAAAGAGATTCTTCAGACATCATACCCTAACAGAACAAGCAGTGAATCGACTGACCTGGACGTTACTCTGAAGAGCTGAACTCGCGTCATAAGCCGCTTGGCTAGCTTCTTGAACCACCTTGACCTGCTCCATCATGATGCCTGCCTGGCGTATAGCTTCCTTAGCTGCACCCACTTGATCCTCAGGGACGTGGTGTGTGGCGAAGAGCGAAGGCGGATTTACGGTCGACGTCGAGGGCCGCGCACTCGCCAGAGGATTGGCGAAAGTCACAGAAGCCCGGGTGGTATCGCCACCGTCTTGAGCTACGGCCTCAGGCGCCGGAGTGGATTGTGGAGTCTCGCCAGCCGACGCTTTCCTGTTCCACCTCACTCTCAGCGGCGCTTCGTCTTCGTCGTCAAGAAGGCTAATAACATGAGGAGGAGCTACGAGAAAAATTCAATCGACCAGAGTTATAAGAAATCGTCAGCCGATTCAAGGCAGAACATCAGTAATCATACCAGGGTTGGAAGTAACAGCATCTTCCATCTCTTGATCGTCGTCCTTGGCGGAGATCTCAGAAGTAGCAGCACTGCAAATTTTGAAAGACCGTCAGTCAGCGCAGTGGATCGACCAAGGATCCGTCCACGGTCGACAAAGGAGAACAAGTTCTATCATTACCTAGAAATGGTGGGGACGGTCATCCTCATCTTGGGCAGAGCCTTGGGTGGCTTGGACGGCGCCGCGCGGGGGTGCTTGGGAGCTTTTTCAGTCGGTGCTAGAGAAGAGGTCCAAGGGCGCTTCGACGACTGCCCAACGGGAGCAGTCACCTTACCACGTTCCCGCGCAGGGTCGTGTGTAAGCTTGGATCGCCCTTCCGAGCGGGGAGGTCCAGCTTCCTCCTCCTCCTCCTCTTCGCTGGAGTCGACGCCGTCGTCTCCCTCTCCTTCGCCGTCAGACTCCCACTCCCCCTGTTCGTCTCCGCTTTCGCCCCCGCTCGCCTCCCCTTCCTCGTCCTAGCCCTGTGCTCCGTTGGGTGTCGAGTACATCTCTGTAGTTGCCTGGAGAATAGCAGACAAGTCGAAAGTCAGTCGACCGATTCAAAGAGAGCAAATGAAGAAAGCAAGATCTCGGTCGGGGACACAAGGTCAGACATGGTCCACCTCGTATGTACTGTCAAGCGTGACAACCCTCCTGGCTCCTCGGGGGTTGTCTTTGTTCCTTGTGATACTCGACAGCCACCCTTCCAGCATCTCATCGGTGACCTCCTCTGGGTGAACCCGAGTGGTGTCGTCGAGGCTCGAGTACAGCCACATAGGGTGGTCACGAGCCTGAAGCGGTTGGATGCGCCTCCGAAGGAAGACCTCCAGCAAGTCCATGCCGGTCACACCGTCTCGGACAAGCTGAACCACTCGACCAACCAGCACCTTGACTTGCGCCTTTTCCTCCGGTAGCACTTTCAGAGAGGCAGGCTTTTGAGCTCGGTCTAGAGAGAAAGGAGGAAGACCAGTCGACTGTCCTGGGGTCACCTGGTCTTGGAAATAAAACCAGGTCGACTGCCAACCACTGACCGACTCGGGGAAAGTGATAGATGGAAAAGAACTTTAACCCTCATCTGGATCGCCAGGCCCCCGCATAGCTGGATCACTTGCGTCCGTTCGTCACTCGACTTGGCTTTCTTTACCGATTGGGAACGGAAAGTGAAGATGTGTTTAAAGAGTCCCCAATGAGGGCGGCAACCCAAGAAACTTTCGCACAAGGAAACAAAAGCCGCAAGATACATGATGGAATTGGGAGTGAAATGGTGGAGCTGCGCTCTGAAGAAGTTCAAAAAGCTCCGGAAAAAAAGGATGAGGAGGTAGAGAAAATCCGCGATCGATATGGGTGGCGATGAGGACGCACTCACCATCACGAGGTTGGGGTTCGACTTCTCCCCCCGGGAGACGCGCAGCTTCGTGGGGAATGACTTCCCTCTCGACCATGTCATCAAGATCTTCCTGCCGAATCACCGAGGGCATCCAGTCGCCCTGGATCCAATCCCTGGGCAGGGCAGTCCTCGAGGAAGATCCGCCCCGAGCGGACTTCTTCCCCTTCCCCTGCACTGCCGCCTTCTTCGCGCGCTCCAAAGCCGACGTCTTGTCCTTCACCATCGTCGCCGGCGAGGCTCGAACGGACCTACGGCGCTAGGGTGAGAGCGGAGGTGGCGGAGGACCTTGCGGGGGGAGAAGGAAAGGTGAGAGCACATTGCTGGGGAGCCCCGAGCCGGCAACTTATAAGGAGCCGCTTCCGAGTGGCTGACCGGTAGGCCCAGGCGATCCCACCAAATCCCACAACAGGCGCGCGCGCGGTACGTGGCAAAAAAGGTGGCGCAGAGATCGAGGAGCTTCCATCCTATCCCGTCTGATTACTTCGGCCGCCCCCATCCCGCTCGCTTCCCGAAATTCGAATCCCGCAAAATCCGCGAGCTGCAGAACAACTCATCAAACTGAAGAGCCCGCTCGTGCCGGCACTCGGTATTCCACAAGTAAGGAAATCCACTCGACGAGAGACCAAGAATGGATCAAGGTGACCGAAAGAAGTTGACAACGTCATCCGTGACGATTGATCCAGTACAAGACATTCGTATAACGCTAAGAACCAGTTGGAAGGACCCCCAACTCCTTCCCCACTCGAACCTCGATCCATTCGGGGGCTAATGATGAAGCTATGTACCTAGGGTAGGGGCATGGACCTGTCCTAAGGAGCCCTACCCAAGGACATCCCTGGAAGAAGTCACCTTTCAATCGACTTGAAGGTATCCCACTCGACAGATTCAAGACACTCGACCAGGAGGCTACCACTCGACTACGATGCCAACCACTCGACTGACAGGAGATCTAAAACCACTCCGCAAGCAAATGGTCGGCCATTAAGTAGTCTTTATGGTCATCATAGCACTTTATTAGAGACGTTACCAGTAACGCCCAGTCTTAATGTATTTTAACCCTGCATTACTGAGGACCGGAGGGGTCTGGCGAACTCTATATAAGCCAGCCCCCTCCTCAGTAGCAGGGGTTGGCACCCCTGTTATTCATACACACATAATCCAGTCGACCGCCTCTGGGCACCGAGACGTAGAGCTGTTACTTCCTCCGCGAAGGGCCTCAACTCCTACATCCTGGTGTATTTACAACTTCTCCATAGCTGAGACCTAGCCTCTCCATACATACCCCCCTACCTCACTGTCAGAGTTAGAACCACGACACCGGCCATAGTCAAATTCGATTCAACTAAAGTTGGAGAGACAGACACCCGCCAGCCACCTTTATGCAGAACAAGTTGCATGTCTGTTGGTGGAACCGGTCTCATGAACATGGTCATGTAAGGTTGGTCCGGGCCACTTCATCCAACAATACCACCGAATCAAAATAAGACATTGGCGGTAAGCAGTATGACTATCATCGCCCACAACTCTTTGTGTTCTACTCGTGCATATCATCTACGCATAGACCTGGCTCTGATGCCATTGTTGGGGAACGCATCATGCAATTTCAAAAATTTCCTAAGCTCACGCAAGATCTATCTAGGAGATGCATAGCAACGAGAGGGGGAGAGTGTGTCCATGTACCCTTGTGGAGCGAAAGCGGAAGTGTTTGACAACGCGGTTGATGTAGTCGAACTTCTTCTCGTTCCGACCGATCAAGCACCGAACGTACAACACCTCCGAGTTCATCACATGTTCAGCTCGATGATGTCCCTCGAACTCTTGATCTAGCAAAGTGTCGAGGGAGAGTTCTGTTAGCACGACGGCGTGGTGATGGTGTTGGTGAAGTGATCCACGCAGGGCTTCACCTAAGCACTACGTGAATATGACCGGAGGCGTAAACTGTGGAGGGGGCACCGCACACGGCTAACAATGTTTGTTGTTTTGTTCTAGCAGTGCCCCACATAAATATAGGTTGTAGGGGAGGAGAGGCAGCTGTGACGCCCGGATAATCAAGCTACAGTAACCTCTGCTAATGACACCACATCACCTCCGTTACTGTCGCTAATCTCGCGTTAGTTCGAAAACGATTCAAATTCAAATTTGAGATTTAGGCGAACAACAAAAGTTTTCAAACATTAAAACTAAAATGTCCAAAATGTGTCAAATAAATCATGGGTAATACTAGTGGAGAAACCACAAATTTTATAAAATGTTTAAAGGCTCTAAACTAATTAAAATAGCAGCTATAACAATTAATTAAATGCCTTTTAAAAATAATAATAATACAAACTATTTTAATTAGGTGTCAAACTTTTGGGGCAGTAGAATAAATTATAACATTAAATTAGGAGTTGTATTTATATTTTATAAAACAGAAATTAAAAGAAAATAGATAAAGAAAAGAAAACAGAAAACAAAGCTAAAAAAAGAGGAAGCAACCCCCCCCCCACTGGGCTTCGGCCCAGCAGGCCACAACCCCCCACTGGACCAACCCACCGGCCCAACCGGCCTCGCCCACTCCCCTGGCCTATAACCCCTGTGGGCGACCAAACCCTAACCTCCACCGACAACCCTCCCCCCCCCACTCGCCCCCACGTCTCCCTCGCTCCCCCCCCACTCTTTCGTTCTCTTCCCCCGATCTGGATCGAGGTCGGGGGCAGGGACCCGAAGCCGATGCGCCCCGTGGCGCCGCCCACCGCGGGTCGGCTGATCCTCCTCCGCCGGACCGCCGCATCGCCGCCCCGCATCCGTCTCCATCCATTCGTCGCCGCGGACCCCGATCCCGTCGCCCCCATCGCTCGCCCTGACTCCGTCGCCACCCACCGCCACCTCACTGACGCCGCCCGCGCGGCCCCGCCGTCGCCCGCCTCCTCAACCTCCCTCCTGCGTGGATCCGGTCGGGGGCAATCGACGCCCCCGATGCCCTGCGCCGACGCCGGACCACCCCGCCGGAGTCACCCCGCCAACCGCCGTCGTCGGCGCCGCCTCCCCGTCTACGTCGCCCGTCCCCATCCTCCGCCTCGCCATCCACCCCGAGCCCGCGGCCCTCCCCGACCGGCCCACTGTGAGCCGCCGTCTCCCCTCCCTTTCTCTGTTTCGCCCGTTGGCCACCGTGGCCGTGCTCCGCCCGGCGCGCCCACGGCCAGAGCCAACCCGCTCGCCGGTGCGCCCTGGCCCTGGACGCACGCTCCCGTCGAGCCTAGTCGCAGCCGCCCACGCTCGTCATCCCGTCTGGCCTGGTAGCGCCGCCCTACTCCCCGGCCCGCGCGGCTCGTCACCGCACCATCCACGGCCTCCTGCCGCCCGCTCCCCTCCACGGTTGCCCGCGGCGCCCGGTGGCCTCGTCCCACTCGGGCGTGCCACGCCCGCGCCCGTGGCCCGTAACCGCAAGCACCAGCGCCCGTTTGGCCTGATAGGTCACTGACCGGGTGGCCCCACGGCCCAAAACGTTTTATTAAAAAAAGGAATTAGGAATTAAAAAAAATATAGATAAATAATAAAAATAATTAAATAAATAACAATAATTAAATTAATTAATTAATTAAGGAATTAATTAAGTTAATTAATCATAATTAGATTAACCTAATTAACTAATTAGTTTAATTAAACAGTAGTTAGATTAGTTAAACAGTGATTAGCCTAAACAGTCTATGACCAGTGGGTCCCACACGTCAGATTGACCAGTCAACACCCCTGTTGACTGCTGACGCCATGCTGACGTCATGCTGACGTCAGCAAACACTATTCTGGATAATGTTAATTTAAATAATTAATTAAAATCAGAAAATGATTTAAATCTTTAGAAAATCATAACTTTTAATCCGTAACTCGGATTAAATTATTTTCAACATGAAAGTTGCTCAGAACGACGAGACGAATCCGGATACGCAGTCCGTTCGTTCCGCCACACACCCCTAACCTATCGAACTCGCAACTTTCCCCCTCCGGCTCCTCTGCCCGAAAACACGAAACACCGGGAATACTTTCCCGGATGTTTCCCCCCTTAACCGGTACCACCTCATACCACGTTAGGGCACACCTAGCACCGCTCATTGTCACTGTCACGCATTGTCGTGTTTATGTTTGCATTGTATTCATTGTTTCTTCCCCCTCTTCTCTCCGGTAGACTACGAGACCGACGCTGCTGCTGACCAGTTCGACTACGGATTGACGACCCCTCTCTCTTGCCAGAGCAACCAGGCAAGCCCCCCCCCCCCTTGATCACCAGATATCGCCTATTCTCCTCTATACTGCTTGCATTAGAGTAGTGTAGCATGTTACTGCTTTCGTTAATCCTATTCTGATGCATAGCCTGACATTGTCGCTACATCTGTTGATACCTTACCTGCAATCCTAAATGCTTAGTATAGGATGCTAGTTTATCATCATTGGCCCTACATTCTTGTCAGTCTGCCTTGCTATACTATCGGGCCGTGATCACTTGGGAGGTGATCACGGGTATATACTATACATACATACATACTATACAGATGGTGACTAAAGTCGGGTCAGCTCATTGAGTACCCGCAAGTGATTCTGACGAGGGGGCTGAAAGGACAGGTGGCTCCATCCCGGTAGAGGTGGGCCTGGGTTCCCGACGGCCCCCGACTGTTACTTTGTGGCGGAGCGGCAGGGCAGGTTGAGACCACCTAGGAGACAGGTGGGCCTGGCCCTGTTCGGCGTTCGCGATACTTAACACGCTTAACGAGATCTTGGTATTTGATCTGAGTCTGGCTACGAGCCTATACGCACTAACCATCTACGTGGGAGTAGTTATGGGTATCCCGACGTCGTGGTATCAGCCGAAGCACTTCAGACGTCAGCGACGGAGCGGCGCGCGCCGAATTGGACTGGAACGCCACTAGGCTAGGTCTGCTTTCGGCCGCGTACGCAACGTGCAGGTGTGCTATGGGCGATGGGCCCAGACCCCTGTGCGCTTAGGTTTAGACCGGCGTGCTGGCCTCTCTGTTTGGCCTAGGTGGGGCTGCGACGTGTTGATCTTCCGCGGCCGGGCATGACCCAGGAAAGTGTGTCCGGCCAAATGGGATCGAGCGTGTTGGGTTATGTGGTGCACCCCTGCAGGGAAGTTAATCTATTCGAATAGCCGTGATCTTCGGTAACAGGACGACTTGGAGTTGTACCTTGACCTTATGACAACTAGAACCGGATACTTAATAAAACACACCCTTCCAAGTGCCAGATACAACCCGGTGATCGCTTTCCTACAGGGCGACGAGGAGAGGATCGCCGGGTAGGATTATGCTATGCGATGCTAGTTGGAGATGCTACTTGGAGATGCTACTTGGAGGACGTCAATCTACTCTCTTCTACATGCTGCAAGACGGAGGCTGCCAGAAGCGTAGTCTTCGACAGGATTAGCTATCCCCCTCTTATTCTGGCATTCTGCAGTTCAGTCCACCGATATGGCCTCCTTACACATATACCCATGCATATGTAGTGTAGCTCCTTGCTTGCGAGTACTTTGGATGAGTACTCACGGTTGCTTTTCTCCCTCTTTTCCCTTTTCCCTTCTACCTGGTTGTCGCAACCAGATGCTGGAGGCCTGGAGCCAGACGCCACCGTCGACGACGACCCTACTACACCGGAGGTGCCTACTACTACGTGCAGGCCCGCTGACGACGTCCAGGAGTAGTTTAGGAGGATCCCAGGCAGGAGGCCTGCGCCTCTTTCGATCTGTATCCCAGTTTGTGCTAGCCTTCTTAAGGCAAACTTGTTTAACTTATGTCTGTACTCAGATATTGTTGCTTCCGCTGACTCGTCTATGATCGAGCACTTGTATTCGAGCCCTCGAGGCCCCTGGCTTGTATTATGATGCTTGTATGACTTATTTATGTTTTAGAGTTGTGTTGTGATATCTTCTCGTGAGTCCCTGATCTTGATCGTACACATTTGCGTGCATGATTAGTGTACGATTGAATCGGGGGCGTCACAAGTTGGTATCAGAGCCGACTGCCTGTAGGAATCCCCCTTTCCAACTCCTTGGCCGAAGTCGAGTCTAGTCGTTGAAAAACTTTTAGTAACATGGCTGTGTGGCCCATGGGCCCACGTCGCCATCAGGAGGTATTAGGATCTTTTACTCCTCGTCTATACTCTGGGACTCTGATCTCTCCTCTATTCGGGTTAAATGAAGTTTACTAAGTCTAACATTAGGATCTCGTTATCACTTTCACCCGGAGAGCCCCTTATTACTAATGATCGTCTGCTGCACCAGAAGACCCTGAAGATACTCTCCACTGTTAACCCGAGAACTTGTGTTCATCGCGTTTGCAATTCACCTTCCACCGCAAACCCTTATGGATAACTACTTGCATTTGTTATTCTTACATTCATCCCCAGTGGTCTTGTTATTACAAGATACCCTGAAAAACTCGTCGTTGTTTCAATAATCCCTTGAGCTTAATGCCTTGCTGTTCTTTGTCACTTGAATACCCCTACGGTTAATTCTCGCACTTATCGAGTATCCGCTCATCCCCCAGTTGTTCATGTGTTACACAAAAGTCTTCGAAATACCACCCGATATTCCGAAAATCCTCAGCAACCTATTGCTCTGGAATTTCTTGTTTGCTTTCATTATGATTAATTCCATAAGTATAGAATCTTATAGACATTCCTTGTCATTATCATTTTGAGTCTGTTGACTCAATATGCTGCGAATACACGCAATCATCATTGATCCTTATAAATTACCTTTCCGGCTGAGCTTCCATTCTTTTAACTGGAATTGGTTCTCGACCAATCCAATTGTCATTGATTGTACCCTAAAGCTATTCAACTTATCCATCCCTAATCAGAGCATTGCTTCTGATCCCTTGATTTGGAAATCATAATTCCTTTGCATTTGACAATTGAGTTAGTCAATTGTTTCTATAATCTGATCTCCTTGCATTCTTCTTCCTCTAGTTGAGTACCGATACTCGTATCCGATCCTTTGTGGACCATCAAGTCCTTTGTTGGATTGTTATCCGACAGTGTCCTTCACATTTGATCACCTTGTGAGTTCTTCCCCTGATACATAATGCCTTTGTTAAGTTGTATCCTCTGCTTGGTCAACCATGCTCTGCTTTCGGGCTTGTGTTATTTACCTTGGAAGTTTGTAGCATATGTTCCTTAAATGCCCCAATGGGTTGAACCGATACCTTCCTTAATCGGTGTGAACTCGAAAGATTTCACGGGTCATACTGCTCTGGTAATTCACCAGGTAGGTTTTGACACTGGAATCATTTTATCTAGAGCAGGAATGAAAAGGTATGCATTGGAGAAGTGGGAGTCGACCTTGAACTCTGCGTTCATGCCCATGGACTCGATGTAGATCTTATCATTAAAGCTTCTCTTAAATTAATTATTCCTTTGGTATAAGTTCATCTTATATCTGGGATCTGGCCTTTTGCAATCGTGGTTCCGACCATGTTCTCCTTTAAATTACATTTCTCGGCAGGTTTAAGCACTTGTCTTCTGTAGAGCAATACCCCAGTCCAACCTCTACTTTGATCTATCGTCGAGTATTATCCCCCTGGTATCTCAAGGTTATCACGGAACTGCATAACTTCTTACGAGTTATTCATCAAGTGCTACATTCTCATTGATTCCAATTTTTCGCGGGCTCTGAGTTATTAAACCCTCAAGGACACCGATAACTGAATCGAGTCCACACCACGACTAAACAGCTCTTAGTATTCTTCTTTGCTTACGAGTTTGTACTCGATCTGTCATTCCTAGCCTGCTCGGCTCTAGCAGTATCGTGCTGATCTTAACTGTGCTACCTGGTCCTTCTTCTCGGAGCACAAGTTTCGACGGTGAGCTAATCTTACAATCGATCTTCCTTGTCATACCGTTCGCCTTGAACAACAATCCTGATTTCAAGTTTGTGTCCTACCCATGGTTCCAATAACCTTCCGCTACCTCATTCCTTTGACTTAATGTCGTCGCTGATTGATTACGTCTTCATGGAATCTCTCGACAAATGTGTCGTGATCATCATGACCGTTCTGAGCTCTTCCAGGATATCAATTGAGTTCATGATGAGAAATACCATCCTTGCCCTTGATGATTTGTGTTATCATTGACCACTTTATTGCCTTCCCACCAACACAAGCTTGTTCGTGTTTGGTGTTATACCTTGAGTTCCTTGTTATCCAGTAAATGTTCTTCTTTACCTTGGAACATTAACATCTCTTATGTCCTCAATGTTGTGAGAATTTCACCACCTCTGGAGAATTCTTGATACAAGTGATACTTATCACCATCACCATTCTTTTCCTGGTCACCGTGTTATTTCTAAACACCGACAAATAGACTGTGATGTGTAATCCCAAAACTTCTAGCAACCCTATTGCTTTGAAGTTAATGGTCGGTCGTTCATTCTTAGACTGTTGATTATTGAATCACCATTCTCACATTGGTCGTGCAACCCAACCCATATCTCGGGTGCACCTTTCAACCAATGTTTAATTGTGTATGTTTTCCTCGAGCTTGCTTCCTTATATCATTTGATCTGACAAATGTTATCTCCTTGTTCACCTAATTGTGGAAATCCATCTTTTGGAAATCTCGAAGAATTGTCGTTGAGTTCATCATCCACCTCCTTGTCCTCTCCTTGGGATAATGATGAACTCTTGTTAACGGAAATCACTTCATGGTTCATTTCCCGAGAATCTTACAGTGTTATCCCATCAATTTGTGTTGCACCTTTCTTCTCAGGCATCCTGAGCCCGAGGTATCCTGACACCAATCATACCTGAACCTTGGTCAGATGTGATGGTTTGAACATATTCATTGGTCTTTAACCCGATAAGGTGATGTCATCCTAACACACCTGCCCGGAGGGCCTATTGTTATAGTTCTTCCTTTTAGCAGTGTTAGTCATTCTTCCGTGAGGAAATTGGAAGACTTATTCTATAAGTTGTTCCTGATGGATCCTTTGTGTTCCCAAAGTCTGATCTTCACCTAATGACCATGTCAATGCTATCTCGAAGCATGCCTGTGGTACTCCGATTTTCAATAAGAACATTCGAAGCCCAATGCTAAATGTTTCTTGCTCAATTATCCAAGCACCGTTGTATGGGTAATGTCATGAAATTTCTCTCCCCTACCTAAGGAGTTTTCTACATAATATCCTGTCATGGATATCATGCTCTGCTTGTCCTTGGGAAGGATATACCCCTGATATACGTGTTTAAGCACATTTTCCTTCCCGTTGTTTTGTTCAAACTTTCTTGTAAACTACTTAATCGAGCAGTGGTAATTCTCCTGCTTATGTAAACACCTCGGTGTACAACTCTGTCAGTAAGACCCTGTTGAAATTGTCGATAGCATTCCGGTCACCACCGATGGACGAGAACTTTGCCTATTGGTCCGCCTCGTTCAACGAGCAGGAAAATGGTTCTCTTCGTCCCTCGCCCCTGGTACCGACATTGTGCCGACATAACTGATAGGCTACCCTCTGACATGCCTTGCTATTGTGACCGTGCGAGATGTCACCGCTCCTATTTTTAACCCACATGGTGGGCCCATAACCCACAGTTCCACAGGATCGAAACCTGACTCTCCTGTACACCCCCTGTTCCCAAAGTTATTCCTCACGCGTGGCCTCGTGTGTAATTCACGAGCCACCTTCCGATGAGATCATCAATCTGGTATCAGACGCAATACTTATTCCCATTGCTCTGAACCCCTTTCACACTTCGCTTCAGGCAACGAACGATTGCCTATGCGCTTGAAACTTCTATTTTGCACCTTCTTGCTTTGCTCTCGATATTGTCTTAAATTTCAATTCGAGAGTTACTTTCCGCCACCTTCCTCGTTGTTGTCTACCAGATAATCTACCCTGCAGAGATCCATTCTTCGGTATACCCCCTTAATCTTTCGTTAGTACGATGAAATTTCCGAAGAAAGGATGATGACTCATCATGATGACCTGAAGCAGAGAAAGGAAGACATCAATATAATGGGTCGACCTCTTCGAGAAGAGTAACCAAGACTGAGAAGATCCGTTAGCATTTCGTAATTAGATCCCTTCCCCCTTACTCCTGCTCCTAAATCTCGGGACGAGATTTCTTGTAGTGGAGGAGAATTGTGACGCCCGGATAATCAAGCTACAGTAACCTCTGCTAATGACACCACATCACCTCCGTTACTGTCGCTAATCTCGCGTTAGTTCGAAAACGATTCAAATTCAAATTTGAGATTTAGGCGAACAACAAAAGTTTTCAAACATTAAAACTAAAATGTCCAAAATGTGTCAAATAAATCATGGGTAATACTAGTGGAGAAACCACAAATTTTATAAAATGTTTAAAGGCTCTAAACTAATTAAAATAGCAGCTATAACAATTAACTAAATGCCTTTTAGAAATAATAATAATACAAACTATTTTAATTAGGTGTCAAACTTTTGGGGCAGTAGAATAAATTATAACATTAAATTAGGAGTTGTATTTATATTTTATAAAACAGAAATTAAAAGAAAATAGATAAAGAAAAGAAAACAGAAAACAAAGCTAAAAAAAAGAGGAAGCAACCCCCCCCCACTGGGCTTCGGCCCAGCAGGCCACAACCCCCCACTGGACCAACCCACCGGCCCAACCGGCCTCGCCCACTCCCCTGGCCTATAACCCCTGTGGGCGACCAAACCCTAACCTCCACCGACAACCCTCCCCCCCCACTCGCCCCCACGTCTCCCTCGCTCCCCCCCACTCTTTCGTTCTCTTCCCCCGATCTGGATCGAGGTCGGGGGCAGGGACCCGAAGCCGATGCGCCCCGTGGCGCCACCCACCGCGGGTCGGCTGATCCTCCTCCGCCGGACCGCCGCATCGCCGCCCCGCATCCGTCTCCATCCATTCGTCGCCGCGGACCCCGATCCCGTCGCCCCCATCGCTCGCCCTGACTCCGTCGCCACCCACCGCCACCTCACTGACGCCGCCCGCGCGGCCCCGCCGTCGCCCGCCTCCTCAACCTCCCTCCTGCGTGGATCCGGTCGGGGGCAATCGACGCCCCCGATGCCCTGCGCCGACGCCGGACCACCCCGCCGGAGTCACCCCGCCAACCGCCGTCGTCGGCGCCGCCTCCCCGTCTACATCGCCCGTCCCCATCCTCCGCCTCGCCATCCACCCCGAGCCCGCGGCCCTCCCCGACCGGCCCACTGTGAGCCGCCGTCTCCCCTCCCTTTCTCTGTTTCGCCCGTTGGCCACCGTGGCCGTGCTCCGCCCGGCGCGCCCACGGCCAGAGCCAAACCGCTCGCCGGTGCGCCCTGGCCCTGGACGCACGCTCCCGTCGAGCCTAGTCGCAGCCGCCCACGCTCGTCATCCCGTCTGGCCTGGTAGCGCCGCCCTACTCCCCGGCCCGCGCGGCTCGTCACCGCACCATCCACGGCCTCCTGCCGCCCGCTCCCCTCCACGGTTGCCCGCCGCGCCCGGTGGCCTCGTCCCACTCGGGCGTGCCACGCCCGCGCCCGTGGCCCGTAACCGCAAGCACCAGCGCCCGTTTGGCCTGATAGGTCACTGACCGGGTGGCCCCACGGCCCAAAACGTTTTATTAAAAAAAAGGAATTAGGAATTAAAAAAAATAGATAAATAATAAAAATAATTAAATAAATAACAATAATTAAATTAATTAATTAATTAAGGAATTAATTAAGTTAATTAATCATAATTAGATTAACCTAATTAACTAATTAGTTTAATTAAACAGTAGTTAGATTAGTTAAACAGTGATTAGCCTAAACAGTCTATGACCAGTGGGTCCCACACGTCAGATTGACCAGTCAACAACCCTGTTGACTGCTGACGCCATGCTGACGTCATGCTGACGTCAGCAAACACTATTCTGGATAATGTTAATTTAAATAATTAATTAAAATCAGAAAATGATTTAAATCTTTAGAAAATCATAACTTTTAATCCGTAACTCGGATTAAATTATTTTCAACATGAAAGTTGCTCAGAACGATGAGACGAATCCGGATACACAGTCCGTTCGTTCGCCACACACCCCTAACCTATCGAACTCGCAACTTTCCCCCTCCGGCTCCTCTGCCCGAAAACGTGAAACACCAGGAATACTTTCCCGGATGTTTCCCCCCTTAACCGGTACCACCTCATACCACGTTAGGGCACACCTATCACCGCTCATTGTCACGTCACGCATCGTCGTGTTTATGTTTGCATTGTATTCATTGTTTCTTCCCCCTCTTATCTCCGGTAGACTACGAGACCGACGCTGATGCCACCGGGTACGACTACGTCACCGACGACCCCTCCTTGTCTGAGCAACCAGGCAAGCCCCCCCCCCTTGATCACCAGATATCGCCTATTCTCCTCTATACTGCTTGCATTAGAGTAGTGTAGCATGTTACTGCTTTCGTTAATCCTATTCTGATGCATAGCCTGACATTGTCGCTACATCTGTTGATACCTTACCTGCAATCCTAAATGCTTAGTATAGGATGCTAGTTTATCATCATTGGCCCTACATTCTTGTCAGTCTGCCTTGCTATACTATCGGGCCGTGATCACTTGGGAGGTGATCACGGGTATATACTATACATACATACATACTATACAGATGGTGACTAAAGTCGGGTCAGCTCATTGAGTACCCGCAAGTGATTCTGACGAGGGGGCTGAAAGGACAGGTGGCTCCATCCCGGTAGAGGTGGGCCTGGGTTCCCGACGGCCCCCGACTGTTACTTTGTGGCGGAGCGGCAGGGCAGGTTGAGACCACCTAGGAGACAGGTGGGCCTGGTCCTGTTCGGCGTTCGCGGATACTTAACACGCTTAACGAGATCTTGGTATTTGATCTGAGTCTGGCTACGAGCCTATACGCACTAACCATCTACGTGGGAGTAGTTATGGGTATCCCGACGTCGTGGTATCAGCCGAAGCACTTCGTGACGTCAGCGACTGAGCGGCGCGCGCCGGGTTGGACTGCGTTAACGCAACTTCCTTTGTAATGGAGGTTGCTAGGTCTGCTCACCGGCCGCGTACGCAACGTGCAGGTGTGCTCAGGGCGATGGGCCCAGACCCCTGCCCGCTTAGGTTTAGACCAGCGTGCTGACCTCTCTGTTTTGCCTAGGTGGGGCTGCGACGTGTTGATCTTCCGCGGCCGGGCATGACCCAGGAAAGTGTGTCCGGCCAAATGGGATCGAGCGTGTTGGGCTATGTGGTGCACCCCTGCAAGGAGGTTAATCTATTCGAATAGCCGTGATCTTCGGTAACAGGACGACTTGGAGTTGTACCTTGACCTTATGACAACTAGAACCGGATACTTAATAAAACACACCCTTCCAAGTTCCACAGACAACCCGGTGATCGCTTTTCTACAGGCCGACGAGGAGAGGATCGCCGGGTAGGTTTATGCTATGCGATGCTACTTGGAGATGCTACTTGGAGATGCTACTTGGAGGACGTCAATCTACTCTCTTCTACATGCTGCAAGACGGAGGCTGCCAGAAGCGTAGTCTTCGACAGGATTAGCTATCCCCCTTTTATTCTGGCATTCTGCAGTTCAGTCCACCGATATGGCCTCCTTACACATATACCCATGCATATGTAGTGTAGCTCCTTGCTTGCGAGTACTTTGGATGAGTACTCACGGTTGCTTTTCTCCCTCTTTTCCCCTTTCCCTTCTACCTGGTTGTCGCAACCAGATGCTGGAGGCCTGGAGCCAGACGCCATCGTCGACGACGTCTACTACCCCGGAGGTGCCTACTACTACGTGCAGGCCGCTGACGACGTCCAGGAGTAGTTTAGGAGGATCCCAGGCAGGAGGCATGCGCCTCTTTCGATCTGTATCCTAGTTTGTGCTAGCCTTCTTAAGGCAAACTTGTTTAACTTATGTCTGTACTTAGATATTGTTGCTTCCGCTGACTCGTCTATGATCGAGCACTTGTATTCGAGCCCTCGAGGCCCCTGGCTTGTATTATGATGCTTGTATGACTTATTTATGTTTTAGAGTTGTGTTGTGATATCTTCCCGTGAGTCCCTGATCTTGATCGTACACATTTGCGTGCATGATTAGTGTACGATTGAATCGGGGGCGTCACAGCAGCCAAGGGGGCGCCCCAAGTAGGAGGAATCCTACTTGGGATCCTCCCAATTCGGCCTCCCCCCTTTCCTATTCCTATTCGGAGTAGGAAGGGAAGAGGGGGAAGGGGGAATCCTATTCCCTTTTTCCTTTCCTTCTTCCCCTTTCCTTCTCCAATTTGGCCAGCCCATATGGTGGGGTGCACGAGCCCCTTAGTGGTTGATGTGTTTCCCCTCTTGGCCCATTAGGCCCATATAGCTTGCCGGGGGTTGCCCAGAACCCCTTCCGGTGACCCGATACGTACCCGGTACCCCCAGAACACTTCCGTTGTCCGAATACGATCGTCATATACATGAATCTTTACCTCTCGACCATTTAGAGACTCCTCATCATGTATGTGATCTCATTCGGTACTCGCAACAACATTCGGTCACCAAATCACATAACTCATATAATACAAAATCGTCATCAAATGTTAAGCGTGCGTATCCTATAGGTTTGAGAATTATGTAGACATAACCAAGACACCTCTCCTGTCAATAACCAATAGCGGAACCTGGATGCTCATATTGGTTCCTACATATTCTACGAAGATCTTTATTGGTCAAACCGCAATGACAACATATGTTATTCCCTTTGTCATCGGTATGTTACTTGCCCGAGAATCGACCGTCGGTATCTTCATACCTATTTCAATCTCATTACTAGCAAGTATCATTACTCGTTCCGTAATGCATCATCCCGCAACTAACTCATTAGTCACATTGCTTGCAAGGCTTATCATGATGTGTGCTACCTCTTGAGCATGCATTGGTTTTCCCTTGAAGAGGAAACAGTGATGCAGCAAAGTAGCGTAAGTATTTCCCTCAGTTTTGAGAACCAAGGTATCAATCCAGTAGGAGACAACGCACAAGTCACCTAGTACCTGCACAAACAATCAAGAACCTTGCAACCAACGCGATAAAGGGGTTGTCAATCCCTTCACGGTCACTCGCAAAAGTGAGATCTAACAAAGAAAGTAAAGTAAATATTTTTGGTATTTTTGTTGTATAGATTGGAAAGTAAAGATTGCAAAATAGTAAACGAGATGTGATGCAAATAAAACAGATGCAATATAATAAGAAAGAGACCCGGGGGCCATAGGTTTCACTAGTGGCTTCTCTCATGATAGCATGTATTACGGTGGGTGAACAAATTACTGCCGAGCAATTGATAGAAAAGTTCATAGTTATGAAGATATCTAAGGCAATGATCATGAATATAGGCATCATGTCCGTGTCAAGTAGATCGAAACGATTCTGCATCTACTACTATTACTCCACACATCGACTACTATCCAGCATGCATCTATAGTATTAAGTTCATAATAACAGAGTAACACCTTAAGCAAGATGACATGATGTAGAGGGAAAAATTCAAGCAATATGATATAAACCCCATCTTTTTATCCTCGATGGAAACAATACAACACGTGCCTTGCTGCCCCTACTGTCACTGGGAAAGGACACTGCAAGATTGAACCCAAAGCTAAGCACTTTTCCCATTGCAAGAAAGATCAATCTAGTAGGCCAAACTAAACCGATAATTCAAATAGAGTTGCAAAGATATCAAATCATGCATATAAGAATTCACATAAGAACCAAATAATATTCAGAGATTATCTTGTTCATAAACCCACAATTCATCGGATCTTGACAAACACACCGCAAAAGAGTATTACATCGAATAGATCTCCAAGAACATCGAGGAGAACTTTGTATTGAGAATCAAAGAGAGAGAGAGAGAAGAAGCCATCTAGCCAATAACTATGGACCCGAAAGTCTGTGGTAAACTACTCACGCTTCATCGGAGAGTCAATGGTGTTGATGTAGAAGCCCTTCGTGATCGATTCCCCCTCTAGCAGATCGCCGGAAAAGGCCCCAAGATGGGATCTCATGGGTACAGAAGGTTGCGGCGGTGGAAAAGTGGTTTCGTGGCTCTCTATGATGTTTCTAGGGTATAAGAGTATATATAGGAGAAAGAAGTACGTCGATGGAGCTACAAGGGGCCCACGAGGGTGGGGGCGCGCCCTGCTGCCTCGTGGCCACCTTGTGGAGTTCCAGACTTCGACTCCAAGTATTCTGTATTACATTCGGTCCAAGAAAGATCATCGCGAAGGTTTCATTCCATTTGTTATTCCTTTTCTACGAAACTCTAAAATAGGAAAAAAAACAGAAACTGGCACTGGGCCTCCGGTTAATAGGTTAGTCCCAAAAATAATATAAAAGAGCATATGTAAGCCCATTAAACATCCAAAACAGACAATATAATATCATGGAACAATCAAAAATTATAGATACGTTGGAGACGTATCAAACTTCCCCAAGCTTAATTCATGCTCGTCCTCGAGTAGGTAAATGATAAAAACAATTTTTTTGATGTGGAATGCTACCTATCTTAATTATCAATGTAATTTTATTTATTGTGGCATGAATGTTCAGATCCGAAAGATTCAAAACAAAAGTTTAATATTGACATATAAATAATAATACCTCAAGCATACTAATAAAGCAATCATATCTTCTCAAAATAACATGGCCAAAGAAAGCTATCCCTACAGAATCATATAGTCTAGCTATGCTCTATCTTCATCACACAAAATATTTAAATCATGCACAACCCCAATGACAAGCCAAGCAATTGTTTCATACTTTTGATGTCCTCAGACTTTTTCAATCTTCACGCAGTACATGAGCGTGAGCCATGGACATAGCACTATAGGTGGAATAGAATGGTGGTTGTGGAGAAGACAAAAAGGAGAAGATAGTCTCACATCAACTAGGCGTATCGATGGCCATGGAGATGCCCATCAATAGATATCAATGTGAGTGAGTAATGATTGCCATGCAACGGATGCACTAGAGTTATAATTGTATGAAAGCTCAAAAAGAAACTAAGTGGGTGTGCATCCAACTCGCTTGCTCGCGAAGACCTGTGGCATTTTGAGGAAGCCCATCATTGGAATATACAAGCCAAGTTCTATAAGGAAAGATTCCCACTAGTATATGAAAGTGACAACATAGGGAACTCTCTATCATGAAGATCATGGTGCTACTTTGAAGCACAAGTGTGGAAAAAGGATAGTAGCATTGCCCCTTTTCTCTTTTTCTCTCATTTTTTATTTGGGCCTTTCTCTTTTTTGTATGGCCTCTTTTTTTCTCCCCTTTTTTTTATTTTTCGTCTGGAGTCTCATCCCGACTTGTGGGGGAATCATAGTGTCCATCATCCTTTCCTCACATGGGACAATGCTCTAATAATGATGACCATCACACATTTATTTACTTACAACTCGATACTTAGAACAAAATATGACTCTATGTGATTGCCTCCGGCGGTGTACCAGGATGTGCAATGAATCAAGAGTGACATGTATGAAAGAGTTATGAAGGTGGCTTTGCCACAAATACGATGTCAACTACATGATCATGCAAAGCAATATGACAATTATGAATAAAAAGACCATCGCTCGTCCCCGACCGCCACTCATAAGGAAGACAATCAAAAAATAAATCATGCTCCGACTTCATCACATAACGGTTCACCATACGTGCATGCTATGGGAATCAAAAAATTTAGCACAAGTATCTCTCAAATTCACAACTACTCAACTAGCATGACTCTGATATCACCATCTTCGTATCTCCAAACAATCATAAGGAATCAAACTTCTCATAGTATTCAATGCACTTTATATGAAAGTTTTTATTATACCCATCTTGGATACCATCATATTAGGACTAGTTTATAGCCAAAGAAAATTACCATGCTGTTCTAAAAGACTCTCAAAATAATATAAGTGAAGCATGAGAGATCAATAATTTCTATAAAATGAAACCACCACCATTCTCTAAAAAGATATAAGTGAAGCACTACAACAAAATTATCTAGCTCAAAAGATATAAGTGAAGCAAATAGAGTATTCTAATAAATTCCGATTCATGCGTGTCTCTCCCAAAAGGTGTGTACATCAAGGATGATTGTGGTAAAATAAAAATCAAATAATCAAATCATACAAGATGCTCCAAGCAAAAAACATATCATGTGGTGAATAAAAATATAGCCTCAAGTAAAGTTACTGATAGACGAAGACGGAAGAGGGGATGCCTTCTGGGGCATTCCCAAGCTTAGGCTTTTGGTTGTCCTTGAATGTTACCTTGGGGTGCCTTGGGAATCCCCAAGCTTAGGCTCTTTCCACTTCTTATTCCAAAATCCATCAAATATTTACCCAAAAACTTGAAAACTTCACAACACAAAACTTCAACAGAAAATCTCATGATCTCCGTTAGTATAAGAAACGAAACCACCACTTGAAGGTACTGTAATGAACTTATTATTTATTTATATTGGTGTTAAACCTACTATATTCCAACTTCTCTATGGTTCATACCACCCGATACTACTCATAGATTCAACAAAATAAGCAAACAACACACAAAAAACAGAATGTGTCAAAAAATAGAACATTCTGTAGCAATCTGTAACTTTCGAATACTTCTGTCACTCCAAAAATTCTAAAAAATTAGGAAGTCCTATATAATTTGTTCATTAATCCTATGAAAAAGGTATCAATATTTTATCGCTCTTCTATTAAAAATTAAAACTAATCTCCTGGGCACAAAAGTTTCTGTTTTTCAGCAGGATCAAATCAACTATCACCGTAAGCTATCACAAAGGTCTTACTTGGCACAAACACTAATTAAAACACAAAAAACACATCTAACCAGAGGCTAGCTGATTTATTCAAAGCAAAACATGACGTAAAAATCAGAAAAAAATAAAATTGGGTTGGCTCCCAACAAGCGCTATTCTTTAAAGCCATTAAGCTAGGCATCTATAATTTTAATGATGCTCACATGAAAGATAGCAATTGAAACACGAAGGGAGCATCATGAAGCATATGAAAATCACATCTAAGTCTAACATATTTCCTATGAATAGGCATTATATAAGAAAACAAATTATCAAGACAAGCAAAGGCTAGCATATGCAGGGAAGAAGAAAGGAATAATATCAATCTCAACATAACGAGAGGTAATTTGGTAACATGAAAATTTATACAACCATATTTTCCTATCTCATAATAATTACATGTAGGATCATAATTAAATCCAACAATATAACTGTCACATAAAATTTTCTGTTCATGGTCCACGCACATGGAAAGTTGATACTCTTCCGAAATAGTGGGATTATCATAAATAAAAAGTCATGACCTCTCCGAACCTACTTTCATCAAAAACTTCATAAGATTGAACATGGTCCAAATATGTGGGATCTATAGTTGACACTCTTCCAAACCCACTTTCAATATTATTGCAAACATTATTATCAATCTCATATTCATCATGGGGCTTAAATAAATTTCCAAGATCATAAGAAAAATGACCCCAATCATGATCATTGCAACAAGTAGTAGACATAGCAAAATTAGCATCCCCAAGCTTAGGGTTTTGCATATCATTAACACAATTGACATTAATAGAATTTATAATAACATCATTGCAATCTTGCTTTTCATTCAAGAAGCTATCATGAATCACTTTATAATTTTCTTCTTTCAACACTTCATCATAATTTCCAGATTCACGAATTTCAAGCGAAACCTCATAAAGATAATCTAGTGAACTCAACTCACTAGCAATTGGTTCATCATAATGGGATCTTTTAGAAATATTAGCAAGAGGATGAGGATCCATAACAATAGATATTTAGCAAGCGAAGATGCAAGCTAATAGAAGGCACATGGTAACACGAGCAAACAGTAGGACGAACAGAAGAATGGCGAAGGAAAGGAAAAGGTTTTCGAACACCGTTTTAGAAGTGGGGGAGAGGAAAATGAGAGGCAAATGGCAAATAATGTAATGAGATGGAGAAGAGTTCATGATGGGTACTTGGTATGTCTTGACTTGGCATAGATCTCCCCGGCGACGGCGCCAGAAATCCTTCTTGCTACCTCTTGAGCATGCGTTGGTTTTCCCTTGAAGAGGAAAGGGTGATGTAGCAAAGTAGTGTAAGTATTTCCCTTAGTTTTGAGAATTAAGGTATCAATCCAGTAGGAGACAGCGCACAAGTCACCTAGTGCCTGCACAAACAATCAAGAACCTTGCAACCAACCCGATAAAGGGGTTGTCAATCCCTTCACGGTCACTCGCAAAAGTGAGATCTAACAAAGATAGTAAAGTAATTATTTTTGGTATTTTTGTTGTATAGATTGGAAAGTAAAGATTGCAAAATAGTAAACGAGGTGTGATGTAAATAAAAGAGATGCAATATAATAAGAAAGAGACCCGGGGCCATAGGTTTCACTAGTGGCTTCTCTCAAGATAGCATGTATTACGGTGGGTGAACAAATTACTGCCGAGCAATTGATAGAAAAGAGCATAGTTATGAAGATATCTAAGGCAACGATCATGAATATAGGCATCACGTCCGTGTTAAGTAGATCGAAACGATTCTGCATCTACTACTATTACTCCACACATCGACCGCTATCCAGCATGCATCTAGAGTTAAGTTCATAAGAATAGAGTAACGCATTAAGCAAGATGACATGATGTAGAGGGATAAACTCAAGCAATATGATATAAACCCCATCTTTTTATCCTCAATGGCAACAATACAATATGTGCCTTGCTGCCCCTACTGTCACTAGGAAAGGACACCGCAAGATTGAACCCAAAGCTAAGCACTTCTCCCATTGCAAGAAAGATCAATCTAGTACGCCAAACTAAACTGATAATTCGAAGAGACTTGCAATGTAGCGACCCAACCTCAAACGGTCAAGTCTCTGTGCTTCAGTGTCATCCCTGGATTGGTAATGCTGACACACACAATACTCGAGGATTTTTAATAGAGTAGCAATCACACACTTATTACATCGAATGTCTCAAGAGAGAACTTATTACAATAAATATGGCTTAAGGCCATCTAATACGATAACAGCGGAAGGCTTCGAAGATAAAGTGAGTCCATCAACTCCAACGGCATAGCTGAGCTGCACGGCAACGACCTAACGAACCTTACTCCTCGTCTGAAAAGTCTACAACATAATACGTTGCAGCCCGAAGATGGGTCAGCACATGGAATATGCTAGCAAAGTAACATAGTAGAGCAAGAACAGAATAATGCTATCACTACATGCATATTTGGCTGGTGTAAAGCTCTATGGTTATAATTTTTGCAGAAAGCCAATTTTTCCCTACAACAAAGGAATAGATTTTATTTAACTATCATGGTAGTTGAAACACCATTGAGAAGGTTCCTCCAACTCAATCCCAATTAAAGTAATTAACATTCCAAAAATATTAGTTTAGAGTTATGAGATACTTATGATACTCCAAGTACTAGATACTCAAGATGTCCCTAACCGTGGACACGGCTAACCATGATTAGTTTATACACTCTGCAGAGGTTTGCGCACTTTTCCACATAAGACTCGATCTCCTCCGTTGAATTTCTTGCACTACATGGTGTTTGAGAAACGGATGACCGAGACACAGTCTTTTAGAAGCATTAACCCCTTACTCCGGGCAGACCATACCAACCTACATCCCTCTACCTGCTGATCCACCTCTTCGGGAGCTTCACGCAACTTACTCAACTATGCTAGAGCCCATAATAGCTTGTAGCTGCACACAGAAGTTTCTAGTATGAAAATATCTCAGTTCCCTTTGAGGCTAGGTGGCGGACCATAGGATTATCACACGGGTACTCCGGGATATCCTAGGACAACACTCGATTCCCCACGTGTCCAACAAACAATCCACCCAGATGTGTATTCAAGTTGCCACCTTAAGTTGAACCATTAATTAACAATCTCACATCTTTCATGGATTTCACTCACCCAAACCACGTCTACGAGCATAGCATAGCAATATAAGCAATTCGTAGAAGTAACTCCCAAGGGTTTGAATATAACAGGGCAATAGGTTCTACCTCATCAACTACTTCCCAACCCACATGTTAATCACATCCTAACCATGCAATGTTTGAGGATTGGAACTAATGCATAAAAATTGGGTGATAAAGGGGTATGATCAAAGTGTTACTTGCCTTGCTGATGATCCGCAAAACCTAGGGACTCGTAGTAGCACGCTTCGCACTCCGGGTGTTCTGTCACAAACAAACAATAGCATACATAAGCAATCAAGCAAAGAAACATGGGTAAATCTCAAACAAGAAGATCTAACCAGAAAGTTCAACCTAAGAACTCCGGTTTGCGAAAAGAATCAAATCAAACGGAGCAACGAAACTCAAATTGCGAAAGAAACAAGATATGTTTACTAATCTAGACGAAGGTCAAATTTTACAGTAGCAAAAGCTTGTTCAAGTTGGTTAAACAGAAAGAGGGTTTCGAGACGAAGATCTAGGCGCTTGAATCGCCTGATGCCGACAAACGAGCGAAAAGATAAACTAAAACGAAAATCGGATCAGAAATCACGATGGAAAATAATCGCGGAAAATCCGAGAAAAAGAAAACTGACGAACAGGCTAACGAACGAACGTTCATTGTCTGTAACTAATGAGCGAAAACCGTTCATTAATATGAATGTACGGACGAACGTCCGCAAATTAACTAAACCGAGAAAAAACGGTGAACCGATCTAAAAAACGAACTAGGGTTTCTAAAAAAAACCAAAACGGTTTTCTTTAGAAAAACAGCGGCGGCAACGGCGGCGTTACCTCCGGCGAGGCGGGGCTGCGGCTCCGGCAAGGCGGGCGGTGGCGGCGGGGTGCGAGCGCGGCGGCGGCGGCGCTGCATAGGCAGCAGCACGGCGCGGCAAAGGCGGCGGTGGCGCTGCGGTCGAGGCTGGCGGCGGGGTTGGGTGGTGGAGGGGGGTCAGGGCGGCGTATTTAAGAGGAGGGGGCTGCTTGGAGGAGGGGGCAAGGCGGCGGGAAGGCGGAGTCCCGGCCAGACTCTGGGTCGGGCGGCGGTGGCGTGCAGTCTCCAGGTCAGAGACGGCGACGCGGGGAGTGGCCGGCTCGGCTGGGATTCGGCCCAGTCGGGCACTGAAACTTTTTTTTTAAATAATTCCGCCGAACTAAAATAAATCCTAGAAAATAAAATAAAAACTAAAAATGCGAAAACAAATTTTCACCATCTAAATAAAATATTTAGAACAAGATGAACATTTTCTTGGCCCTAAAATGCAACTTTGAAAAACGTGCAATTTTTCCATTTCAAATAAAATAGCAATAAACTTCGGATAAAATCAAATATTTGATTTTAATCTTTTTCCTCCTATATTTCATTTATTTTGGAGAAGTCATATTATCTCCTCTCATATATTTTAATATGAAATATTTTCGGAGGGAAAAATAATTAAAACCAAAAATCCTCGTTTCAATATTTGATAAAGCTCAAATATGAAGACGGGGAAATCCCCAACTCTCTCCGTGGGTCCTTGAGTTGCTTAGGATTTCGAGGATCGCGAAACGAAATGCAATAACATATGATTATGCATGAATGATCTATGTATAACATTCCAAATTGAAAATTTGGGATGTTACAAACCTACCCCCCTTAAGATGAATCTTGCCCTTGAGATTTTGGTTGGCTAGAGAATAGGTGTGGGTGGTCTTTGTGAAGATCATCCTCTCGTTCCCAGGTGGCTTTATCCTCGGTATGGTGGCCCCACTGAACTTTGCAAAACTTGATAACCGTGCTGCGGGTGACTCGGCTGGCAAATTCAAGAATACTGACTGGCTTTTCCTCATAGGTCAAATCACTCTCCAACTGAATCGCCTCCAAGGGTACTATATCTCTTAACGGTATATCGGCCATCTCAGCATGACACTTCTTCAGCTATGAAACATGAAATACATCATGAACTCCTGACAGTCCTTTAGGTAACACGAACTTGTAGGCAACTTCTCCCATACGTTTAGAAATTCGATACGGTCCTACAAATCTCGGGGCTAACTTTCCCTTAACTCCAAAACGTTTCACTCCTCGCAGGGGTGACACTCGCAGATATGCTCTATCTCCAATTTCATAGGTTATTTCCTTGTGTTTCGAATCTGCATAACTCTTCTGTCTGGACTGAGCTATCTTCAGTCTATCTCGGATTAACTTAACTTTCTCTTCATACTCTTTGATCAAATCTGGTCCAAACAACTGTCGGTCTCCGACTTCATCCCACATCAACGGTGTTCTGCACCTTCGTCCGTACAGGGCTTCAAACGGTGCCATCTTCAAACTGGCTTGGTAGCTATTGTTGTATGAGAACTCCGCGTAGGGCAAATTGTCATCCCAACTAGATCCATAATCTAGCACACAGGCTCTCAACATATCCTCCAGAATCTGGTTGACTCTCTCGGTCTGCCCATCTGTTTGCAGGTGGAATGCTGTACTGAACTCCAACCTTGTCCCCAAAGTTTGGTGCAACTGATGCAAAAACTTTTAAGTAAACCGTGTCCCTTTGTCTGATACGATTGTCCTCGGAACTCCATGCAGACATATGATCCTGGTCATATATATCTTGGCCAACTTTGCACTTGTATATGTGGTTTTCACCGGGATAAAGTGAGCTACTTTGGTCAAGCGATCAACTACTACCCATATAGAATCATATCCTGATTTGGTTATGGGTAATCCGGTGATAAAATCCATGCCAAGTTTATCCCACTTCCATTCGGGTATCGGCTTAGGCTATAACAATCCTGCTTGCTTTTGATGCTCAGCCTTCACTCTCTGACATACATCACATACGGCTACATACTCGGCAATATCCTTCTTCATATCAGTCCACCAGAAACGTTCCTTCAAATCCAAATACATCTTGGTGTTTCCGGGGTGTATCGAGTATGGTGAGTCATGAGCCTCCTGAAGTATTAACTTCCTGATCTCTGTGTTATTGGGCACATAAACACGGTCCTCGAACCATAAGGTGTCATGCTCATCCTCACGAAAACCTTTGGCCTTTCCTTCGCTCATTCTCTCTTTTATCTCGACAACCTCTTTGACATCCTTCTGAGCTTCTCGAATCTTTCCTAACAATGTAGACTAAACCTCCATTGTTGCAACAAAACCTCTAGGAACAATCTCCAATCGAAGTTCCCTGAGATCCTCTGCTAACTCCTTCGGCAATCCCGTGCTCACTAGGGTATTAGCATAACTCTTCTGGCTCAAGACATCTGCTACGACATTGGCCTTGCCTGGATGATAGTGAAGCTTCATGTCATAATCCTTTATAGCTCCAACCATCTCCTCTGCCTAAGGTTCAGCTCCTTCTGTGTGAAAATGTACTTCAAACTCTTATGATCCGTGTACACATCACAATGATTTCCAATAAGGTAATGTCTCCAGGTCTTCAACGCATGCACTACGGCTGCTAACTCCAAATCATGCGTGGCATTATTCATGATGACCCACAAGTGATGTGTACACGTGATGACCCACAAGTATAGGGGATCTATCGTAGTCCTTTCGATAAGTAAGAGTGTCGAACCCAACGAGGAGCAGAAGGAAATGATAAACGGTTTTCAGCAAGGTATTCTCTGCAAGTACTGAAATAAGTGGTAACAGATAGTTTTGTGATAAGATAAATTGTAACGAGCAACAAGTAACAAAAGTAAATAAAGTGCAGCAAGGTGGCCCAATTCTTTTTGTAGCAAAGGACAAACCGTAACAAACTCTTATAATAGGAAAATCACTCCCGAGGACACATGGGAATATCGTCAAGCTAGTTTTCATCACGTTCATATAATTCGCGTTCGATACTTTGATAATTTGATATGTGGGTGGACCGGTGCTTGGGTGCTGTTCTTACTTGAACAAGCATCCCACTTATGATTAACCACTATTGCAAGAATCCGCAACTACAACAAAAGTATTAAGGTAAACCTAGCCATAGCATGAAACATATGGATCCAAAACAGCCCCTTACGAAGCAACGCATAAACTAGCGTTTAAGCTTCTATCACTCTAGCAACCCATCATCTACTTATTACTTCCCAATGCCTTCCTCTAGGATCAAATAATGGTGAAGTGTTATGTAGTCAATGTTCACATAACACCACTAGAGGCTAGACAACATACATCTTATCAAAATATCAAACGAATACCAAATTCACATGACTACTAATAGCAAGACTTCTCCCTTGTCCTCAGGAACAAACATAATTACTCACAAAGAATATTCATGTTCATAATAAGAGGGGTACTAATATGCATAGAGGATCTGAATATATGATCTTCCACCAGATAAACCAACTAGCATCAACTACAAGGAGTAATCAACACTACTAGCAACTTACTAGCACCAATCCCGGACTTTGAGACAAGAATTGCATACAAGAGATGAACTAGGATTTCGAGATGAGATGGTGCTGGTGAAGATGTTGATGGAGATTGCCCTCTCCCGATGAGAGGAGCGTTGGTGATGACGATGGTGATGATTTCCCCCTCCCGGAGGGAAGTATCCCCGGCAGAACAGTTCCGCCGGAGCTCTAGATTGGTTCCGCCAAGGTTTCGCCTCGTGGCGGCGGAGTCTTGTCCCGAAAGGTTCCTCCTGATTTTTTTCTCATCGAAGGACTTCATATAGGAGAAGATGGACGTCGGCGAGCCACCAGGGGGCCCACGAGGTAGGGGGCGCGCCCTAGGGGGGGGCGCCCCCCACCCTCGTGAGCAGGGTGTGGGCTCCCTGGCCTTCATCTTTGGCGAGGATTTTTCTTTATTTATTTTAAGATGTTCCGTGGAGTTTTAGGACTTTTGGAGTTGCACAGAATAGGTCTCTAATATTTGCTCCTTTTCCAGCCTAGAATTCCAGCTGCCGGCATTGTCCCTCCTTATGTTAACCTTGTAAAATAAGAGAGAATAGCCATAAGTATTGTGACATAAAGTGAAATAACAGTCGATAATGCAATAAATATCGATATAAAAGCATGATGCAAAATGGACGTATCAACTCCCCCAAGCTTAGACCTCGCTTGTCCTCAAGCGAAAAGCCGATAACAATAAATATGTCCTCATGTTTAGAGGTAGAGGCGTTGATAAAAATAAAATACGGACATGAAGGCATCATGATTATTCTCATAACAGCAACAAATATAGATTTTGTCATATGATTACTTATGTTCAAGTGATGATCTATTCACAATGCAAAAGTATAAATCATAAACCTTATTGGGCTCCAACAAACTATAATCTCAGTCATTGAAGCAATTGCAATTTATCATAACATCGGAAAGAGTCTATGTCAGAGCTAAAAAGCAAGTCCACATACTCAATTATCATTTAGTCCTCCATAATTGCTAACACTCACGCAATACTTGTGGTTATGAAGTTTTAATCAGACACAGAGAAACATAGGGGCTTATAGTTTTGCCCCACAACCTTTTACCTCAAGGGTAATGTCAACAATAATGGTTCATGCTCCCCTACATCCAATTAGATATATATATATATATCATGTTCTTTCCCACATGCTAAGCTTACCAAAGGATAAAATTAAAAAGAAAAGGTGAAGATCACCATGACTCTTGCATAAGGTAGAAGATAATAATAAAGGATAGGCCCTTCGCAGAGGGAAGCAGAGGTTGCCATGCGCTTTTATGGTTGGATGCATAAAATCTCAATGCGAAATAACGTCCCTTTATATTTCCCCTTGTGATATGAACCTTTATTATGCAGTCTGTCGCTTTTATTACTTCCACATCACAAGATCGTATAAAGCTTATTTCTCCCACACCAATCAATCATACATATTTAGAGCAATTTTTATTGCTTTGCACTGAAGACAACTTACTTGAAGGATCTTACTCAATCCATAGGTAGATATGGTGGACTCTCATGGCAAAACTAGTTTAAGGGTATTTGGAAGCACAATTAGTATTTCTACTTGGTTCTGAGAATTTGGCTAGCATGAGGAGGAAAGGCAAGCTCAAAAAGTTAGAGGATCCATGAAAACATACTTTATCTCAGATATAAGAAAGACATAACTCATCACGTTGTCTTCCTTGTCCAACATCAACCCTTTAGCATGTCATATTTTAATGAGTGCTCCCAATCATAAAAGATGTCAATGATAATATATCTATATGTGAAAACCTCTCTTTCCTTATTACTTCCTATTAATTGCAACAATGACTAAAGCTATGTCTGCCAATTCCCAACAACTTTTAATCATCATACTCTTCTACGTGAAGTCATTACTCTCAATAAGATCAATATGAACTTTTTTTCTTTTTATTCTTTTCTCTTTTCTTTTATTCACCCAAGATAATCGCAAAATAATCAAGCCCTTGACTCAACACTAATCTTTATTATATATATCTCACGGAATCGATTACAAAGAGAGATCATAAAGCAAACTCAAAACTAGATCATGCCATAAACTTTATTCTACTAGATCAAGATACTTCTAATATGACTGAACTAAGAAAAACGGTAAAGATAGGAGTTGTGATTGTGATATGATATCGGGGCACCTCCCCCAAGCTTGGCAGTTGCCAAGGGGAGTGCCCATACCCATGTGATTATATCTCCTTTGTCGGTGAAGAAGGTGGAGGTGACGGATAATCGCACATCAAGCGTAAGAGGTCCTCCAGCTTGCGAATAATGCCCTTGAGTGCGACAATATGCTCCTTCAACAAAATATTTTCTTGTGTGAGATACTTGTTTTGTATACGAGCAAACTCAATCATCTTGAAAGCTTCGATCTCAGTTGGGGTATGAAGGTTATGATCAAGTTGAAGGATGTCTTTTGCTGCCGGAGCTTGATCCTCCGTGGCCTTCTTGATCCTTTCATCCTTGTTGACCCTCATGGGTTCTACCCTCTTCAGATCTATCTTCATTAGCCAAGCATCGTTGTCACCATTGTTGGAGAAGGGAGACGACATGATGCCTAGCCTGGAAAACCCTGACAGAAAATAGCTCGAAACAAGAACAGAGGAGATTTGCGTGATACGGGAGTCAAAACCTTCGGGAGGTTATATAATGAATTTTTACTGACCAAAATACGTATCGTGCAAGAAAACGGAGTCCGGAAGGCACACGAGGTGCTCACGAGGTAGGGGGCACGCCCAGAGGGGTAGGGCGCACCCACCACCCTCGTGGGGCCCTCGTGTCCTTCCTGGACTGCTACTTATTTTTCTATTTTTCTAAATATTCCAAAACGGAGAAATATTGCCTTAAAAATTATTTTGGAGTCGGTTTACTTACCGTACCACATACCTATTCCTTTTTGGAGTCTGAAATGTTCCGAAAAGTGTCCCTTATGTATTCTTCCGGGGTCACGGTTTCAATAATATTGGTTTCCACATTTATGGGATTACCTGAGATATAATGTTTGATTCTTTGACCATTTACCACCTTCGGATTTGTGCCCTCGAAGTTGTTGATTTTTATGGCACCGGAACAATAGACCTCTTCGATAACATAGGGGCCTTTACATTTAGAGAGAAGTTTCCCTGCAAAAAATCTTAAACGAGAGTTGTATAGCAATACATAATCATCCACATTAAACTCACGCTTTTGTATCCTTTTGTCATGCCATCTTTTAACTTTTTCTTTAAAAAACTTGGCATTTTCATAAGCTTGGGTTCTCCATTCATCGAGTGAGCTAATATCAAATAACCTCTTTTCACCGGCAAGTTTGAAATCATAGTTGAGCTCTTTAATAGCCCAATATGCCTTATGTTCTAGTTCGAGAGGTAAGTGACATGCTTTTCCATAAACCATTTTATACGAAGACATACCCATAGGATTTTTGTATGCAGTTCTATAAGCCCATAATGCATCATCAAGTTTCTTGGACCAATTCTTTCTAGACCTATTAATAGTCTTTTGCAAAATTAATTTGAGCTCTCTATTGCTCAACTCTACCTAACCACTAGACTGAGGGTGATAAGGAGATGCAATTCTATGATTAACATCATATTTAGCAAGCATTTTACGGAAAGCACCATGAATAAAGTGTGAACCACCATCAGTCATTAAATATCTAGGGACTCCAAACCTCGGGAAAATAACTTCCTTAAGCATTTTAATAGAAGTGTTATGATCAGCACTACTAGTTGGAATAGCTTCTACCCACTTAGTAACGTAATCAACAGCAACTAAAATATGTGTGTATCCATTAGAGGCAGGAAAAGGTCCCATATAATCAAAGCCCCAAACATCAAATGGTTTAATAACAAGAGAATAATTCATAGGCATTTCTTGACGTCTACTAATATTACCAATTCTTTGACATTCATCACAAGACAAGACAAACTTACGGGCATCCTTGAAGAGAGTAGGCCAATAAAAACTAGATTGCAATACCTTATGTGCAGTTCTATCTCCAGCGTGGTGTCCTCCATAAGCCTCGGAATGACACTTGCGTAGGATCTATTCCCGTTCATGCTCAGGTACACAACGTCTAATAACACCATCTACTCCTTCTTTATAAAGATGTGGGTCATCCCAAAAGTAATGTCTTAAATCATAGAAAAACTTTTTCTTTTGCTGGTATGTGAAGCTAGGTGGTATAAACTTAGCAACAATATAATTAGCATAATCAACATACCATGGAGTACTACGAGAAGTACTTACAACATTTAATTGTTTATCAGGAAAGCTACCATTAATAGGTAGTGGGTCATCAAGAACATTCTCTAACATAGACAAGTTGTCTGCAACGGGGTTCTCAGCTCCCTTTCTATCAACAATATGCAAATCAAATTCTTGTAGCAAGAGAACCCATCTAATAAGTCTAGGTTTAGCATATTTCTTTTCCATAAGGTATTTAATAGCAGCATGATCAGTGTGAATAGTTACTTTAGAATCAACAATATAAGGTCTGAACTTATCACAAGCAAATACAACTGCTAAAAACTCTTTTTCAGTAGTAGCATAATTTCTTTGAGCATTGTCTAGAGTCTTACTGGCATAATAAATAAAATTTAATTTCTTATCAACTCTTTGCCCTAGAACAGCACCTACAGCATAATCACTAGCATCACACATAATTTCAAAGGGTAAATTCCAATCAGGTGGCTAAACAACAGGTGCAGAGACTAATGCTTTCTTAAGTATTTCAAATGCTTCTACACAATCATCATCAAAGACAAATGGTATATCTTTTTGCAATAAATTAGTCAGAGGCCGAGAAATTTTTGAGAAGTCCTTAATGAACCTCCTATAAAATCTGGCGTGACCAAGGAAACTTCTTATACCTTTGATGTCCTTGGGACATGGCATCTTTTCAATAGCATCGACCTTGGCTTTATCAACTTCAATACCTCTTTCAGAAACTTTATGCCCCAAGAAAATACCTTCATTAACCATAAAGTGGCACTTTTCCCAATTCAAGACAAGATTAGTTTCTTCACATCTCTGCAAAACTCAATCAAGATTGCTTAAGCAATCATCAAAAGAGGAACCATAGACGGAAAAATCGTCCATGAAAACCTCACAAATCTTTTCACAAAAGTCAGAGAATATAGCCATCATGCATCTTTGAAAGGTAGCAGGTGCATTACATAGACCAAAAGGCATACGTCTATAAGCAAAAGTACCAAAAGGGCATGTAAAAGTAGTCTTTGATTGATCTCTAGCCGACACAGGTATTTGAGAGAAACCAGAATAACCATCTAGAAAGCAATATTGTGTGTGTTTGCATAATCTTTCTAGCATTTGATCAATAAAAGGTAAGGGGTAATGATCTTTCTTAGTAGCTTTATTTAATTTGCGGAAATCAATTACCATCCTATAACCTGTGATAATTCTTTGTGGAATCAATTCATCTTTATCATTAGGAACAACAGTAATACCTCCCTTCTTAGGGACACAATGGACAAGACTTACCCACTGACTATCAGCAATGGGATAGATTATACCTGCCTCTAGAAGCTTGAGTATTTCTTTTCTTACCACTTCTTTCATTTTAGGATTCAGACGTCGTTGAGGATCACGAACTGGTTTGGCATCTGCTTCCAAATTTATTTTATGTTGACATAGAGTGGGACTAATGTCCTTAAGATCATCAAGAGTATATCCAATAGCAGCATGGTGCTTCTTCAGAGTTTTTAATAATCTTTCTTCTTCATGCTCTGAAAGGTTAGACCTAATAATAACAGGATATATCTTCTTTTCATCAAGATAAGCATATTTAAGATTATCAGGCAAAGGTTTAAGCTCAAACACGGGATCACCCTTGGGTGGAGGAGGATCCCCTAAAATTTCAACAGGCAAATTGTGTTGCAGAATAGGTTCCTGTTTAAAGAATACTTCATCTATTTCCCTTCTTTCATTCATGAACATATCATTTTCGTGGTCTAGCAAATAGTGTTCTAAAGGATCACTAGGAGGTACGGCAATAGAAGCAAGACCAATAATTTCATCCTTACTAGGTAATTCTTCCTCACGACGTTGTTTACTAAATTTAGAGAAATTAAACTCATGAACCATATCATCCAAGCCAACAGTAACAACATTCTTTGTGCAATCTATGGTAGCATTGACAGTATTTAAGAAGGGTCTACCAAATATAATGGGACAAAAGCTATCTTGTGGGGAACCAAGAACAAGAAAATCAGCAGGATATTTAGTTTTCCCACACAAGACTTCAACATCTCTAACAATTCCCATTGGTGAAATAGTATCTCTATTAGCAAGCTTAATAGTAACATCAATTTCTTCTAACTCAACAGGTGCAATGTCATGCATAATTTCTTTGTATAAGTCAAAAGGTATTGCACTAGCACTAGCACCCATATCACATAAGCCATGATAACAATGATCTCCTATTTTAACAGAAATAACAGGCACGCCTACCACAGGTCTATGTTTATCTTTATCACATGGTTTAGCAATTCTAACAGTTTCACCTTCGAACTAAATAATATGCCCATCAATATTATCAGACAAGAGATCTTTAACAATAGCAATATTAGGTTCTACTTTAACTTTCTCAGGAGGTGTATAAGTTCTAATATTGCTTTTATGAACAACAGTTGAAGCTTTAGCATGATCCTTTATTCTAATAGGGAAAGGTGGTTTCTCAACATAAGAAGTAGGAACAATAGGATCGTTATAAGTGACCGTCTTTTCTTCAACTTTAATAGGTGCAGCTACTTTTACTTCTATGGGAGGATGATATTTAAACCACTTCTCCTTAGGGAGATCAACATAAGTAGCAAAAGATTCATAGAAAGAAGCTACTATCTCAGAGTCAAGTCCATATTTAGTGCTAAACTTACGGAAAATATCGGTATCCATAAAAGATTTAACACAATCAAACTTAGGTGTCATACCTGACTCCTTACCTTCTTCGAGGTACCAATCTTCAGAGTTGCATTTAATTCTATCCAATAAATTCCATCTGAATTCAATAGTCTTCATCATAAAAGAGCCAGCACAAGAAGTATCGAGCATGGTGCGATTGTTTTCAGAAAGCCGAGCATAAAAACTTTGCATAATTATTTATCTCGAGAGCTCATGATTGAGGCATGAATATAACATTGATTTAAGCCTCCCCCAAGCTTGACCGATGCTTTCTCCTTCGCGAGGCCAGAAATTGTATATATAATTGCGATCACGATGAACAAGATGCATAGGGTAATACTTTTGATGAAATTCCAATTTCAATCTTTTATAGTTCCATGATTTCATATCATCACATAGCCTATACCATATCAATGCGTCTCCCTTCAAAGATAAAGGGAAGACCTTCTTCTTAGCAACATCATCAGGTATACCTGCAAGCTTAAATAATCCACAAACTTCATCCACATATATTAAGTGCTCATCAGGATGCTTTGTTCCATCTCCTGTAAAAGGGTTAGCTAGCAGTTTTTCCATCATACCCGAAGGAAATTCAAAAGGAGTTTCATTTTCAATAGGTTCAGTTGGTTGAGGAGCAACTCTTTGCGCTACTGGATGGGGTGAAGATAGCACGAACAAGCCCCTCAGAGAATTACTTTCCATAGTAACAAGTGACAGTAAATTTCAGCACACTATATAAATTTTTCCTTACCAAATTCCACCTACCAAAGGCGCTACACTCCCCGGCAACGGCGCCAGAAAAGAGTCTTGATGACCCACAAGTATAGGGGATCTATCGTAGTCCTTTCGATAAGTAAGAGTGTCGAACCCAACGAGGAGCAGAAGGAAATGATAAATGGTTTTCAGCAAGGTATTCTCTGCAAGTACTGAAATAAGTGGTAACAGATAGTTTTGTGATAAGATAAATTGTAATGAGAAACAAGTAACAAAAGTAAATAAGGTGCAGCAAGGTGGCCCAATTCTTTTTGTAGCAAAGGACAAACCGTAACAAACTCTTATAATAGGAAAAGCGCTCCCGAGGACACATGGGAATATCGTCAAGCTAGTTTTCATCATGTTCATATGATTCGCGTTCAATACTTTGATAATTTGATATGTGGGTGGACCGGTGCTTGGGTGCTGTTCTTACTTGAACAAGCATCCCACTTATGATTACCCTCTATTGCAAGCATCCGCAACTACAACAAAAGTATTAAGGTAAACCTAGCCATAGCATGAAACATATGGATCCAAAACAGCCCCTTACGAAGCAACGCATAAACTAGCATTTAAGCTTCTATCACTCTAGCAACCCATCATCTACTTATTACTTCCCAATGCCTTCCTCTAGGCTCAAATAATGGTGAAGTGTTATGTAGTCAATGTTCACATAACACCACTAGAGGCTAGACAACATACATCTTATCAAAATATCAAACGAATACCAAATTCACATGACTACTAATATCAAGACTTCTCCCTTGTCCTCAGGAACAAACGTAATTACTCACAAAGCATATTCATGTTCATAATCAGAGGGGTAATAATATGCATATAGGATCTGAACATATGATATTGCACCAGATAAACCAACTAGTATCAACTACAAGGAGTAATCAACACTACTAGCAACCTACTAGCACCAATCTTGGACTTTGAGACAAGAATTGGATACAAGAGATGAACTAGGGTTTGGAGATGAGATGGTGCTGGTGAAGATGTTGATGGAGATTGCCCTCTCCCAATGAGAGGAGCGTTGGTGATGACGATGGTGATAATTTCGCCCTCCCGGAGGGAAGTATCCCCGGCAGAACAGCTCTGCCGGAGCTCTAGATTGGTTCCGCCTCGTGGCGGCGGAGTCTCGTACCGAAAGGTTCCTCTTGATTTTTTTCTCATCGAAAGACTTCATATAGGAGAAGATGGACGTCGGAGAGCCACCAGGGGGCCCACGAGGTAGGGGGCGCGCCCTAGGGGGGCGCGCCCCCACCCTCGTGAGCAGGGTGTGGGCCCCCTGGCCTTCATCTTTGGCGAGGATTTTTCTTTATTTATTTTAAGATGTTTCGTGGAGTTTCAGGACTTTTCGAGTTGCGCAGAATAGGTCTCTAATATTTGCTCCTTTTCCAGCCTAGAATTCCAGCTGCCGGCATTCTCCCTCCTTATGTTAACCTTGTAAAATAAGAGAGAATAGCCATAAGTATTGTGACATAAAGTGAAATAATAGTCCATAATGCAATAAATATCGATATAAAAGCATGATGCAAAATGGACGTATCGATTCACTTCGTGTGGTTTTAGTTGTTGCGAGGCATACGAAACAACTCTGCCGTCCTGCATAAGCACACTTCCAAGTCCTTGGCGACAAGCGTCACAATACACTTGGAACTCCTTACGTATATCTGGCAGAATCAACACTGTGGCTGTAGTCAAATGTTTCTTTAACTCCTGAAAACTCGCTTCACATTCTTCTTTCCATTTAAATTTGGTATCCTTCTTTAATAACATCATTGACTTTGCAATTTTGGAAAAAATTCTAAATGAATCTCCGATAGTATCCTGCGAGTCCAAGAAAACTGCGGATCTCGCTAACTGAAGTGGGTGCCAACCATTCAGTGACTAACTGAACCTTGGTAGGATCTACTGCTACACCTTCTAATGATATAACATGTTCAAGGAATCCGACTTCCTTCAGCCAAAACTCGCATTTCCTGAATTTGGCATACAACTGGTGTTCCCTGAGTTTCTCGAGAACTAAACGCAAATGCTCTTCATGCTCCTCCTCGTTCTTCGAGTATACCATTATATCATCAATGAACACCACAATGAACTTATCCAAATATTCCATGAACACTTTGCTCATCATGCTCATGAAGTAGGCGGGGGCGTTAGTCGGTCCAAACGACATGACCGTATATTCATACAACCCGTACCGTGTGGTGAATGTTGTCTTTGGTATGTCCTTCTCTTGTATCTTCAGCTGGTGATATCCAGATCGCAGATCGATCTTTGAAAACACCTTAGCTCCTTGCAGCTGGTCAACCAAATCATTGATCATTGGCAGTGGGTATTTGTTCTTGATCGTCACCTCATTTAACGCACGATAATCAACAACCATTCTTAGAGACTTATCCTTCTTCTCGACGAAAAGCACTAGGGCTCCCCATGGTGAGGAACTCAGTCGAATGTAACCTTTCTCCAATAACTCCTTGATCTGTTTCTTAATCTCCTCCAAATCATTTGCGGGCATCCGGTATGGTCTCTTTGATATAGGCCCGGTGCCTGGCAATAGCTCTATCAAAAACTCGATGTCTCGATCCGGTGGCATGCCTGGTAACTCCTCTGGAAAAACATCCGGGTAATCCTTCACTATAGGCACTTCCTCCTAAACAACTCCCATGAGGGTATTCACTTGGCTACTTCTTGGCACATGCCTAGATACGTACTTGATCCTTTTTCCCTCAGGGGTGGTGAGATAAATGGACTTACTAACACAGTCAATGCTTCCTCCATACTTTGACATCCAGTCCATGCCTAATATCACATCCAATCCTTGTGACTCCAAGATTATTAGGTCGGACAAAAACATGGCTACCAATGGTGAAGGGTATCTGGTGGGTTTAGATGGGAGAGATTAGAAAAGAATGAGGTCTAATGAGAAAACACTACCCATATGCACATGGGACAAACACAAACATTTCACTCAATCAATCAAGCAAGGGCATACAATCGGTCTAAGTATTGTTACAGAAGTGCTCGGACTTTACTATTTACATGGTGGAATACTACTACTGATGTGGTGGTCTACTAAAAATATTTTTTGGTTGAAGACTCCATGATGTCTGCTCCAGCTTCGTCTTCATAGTCATCATCTCTATTGTCGGGGTCCGAGTCAGTGTCGTCGATGATGATGTAGTACTCCAGGCGAATCTCCTTGGGTTCTTCGTCTTCTCCTCCTGGTGCGGGGTCTCCCAGGAATACTCCTTGCTTCCTTTCCAGATCGTCATTCTTCTCCACTAGTACGACGATTTCCTCCTCATAATCTTCACGAGTAGCCTTAAGTTCTTCTTCCGGTTCCATGATCCTTTTCATTGATAACCCACAAGTATAGGGGATCGCAACAGTTTTCGAGGGTAAAGTATTCAACCCAAATTTATTGATTCGACAGAAGCGGAGCCAAAGAATACTCTCAAGTATTAGCAGCTGAGTTGTCAATTCAACCACACCTGGAAACTTAGTATCTGCAGCAAAGTATTTAGTAGCAAAGTAATATGATAGTAGTGGTAACGGTAACAAAAGGTAATAGTAGTAAAAGTAATGTTTTTGGTATTTTGTAGTGATGATAGCAATAGCAACGGGAAAGTAAATAAGCGAAGAACAATATATGGAAAGCTCGCAGGCAATGGATCAGTGATGGAGAATTATGCCGGATGCGGTTCATCATGTAACAGTCATAACCTTGGGTGACACAGAACTAGCTCTAGTTCATTGATATAATGTAGGCATGTATTCCGAACATAGTCATACGTGCTTATGGAAAAGAACTTGCATGACATCTTTTGTCCTACCCTCCCGTGGCAGTGGGGTCCTTACGGAAACTAAGGGACATTAAGGCTTCCTTTTAATAGAGTACCGGAACAAAACATTAACACATAGTGAATACATGAACTCCTCAAACTACGGTCATCACCGGTAAGTATCCCGATTATTGTCACTTCGGGGTTAACGGATCATAACACATAATAGGTGACTATAGACTTGCAAGATAGGATCAAGAACACTCATATATTGATGAAAACATAATAGGTTTAGATCTGAAATCATGGCACTCGGGCCCTAGTGACAAGCATTAAGCATAGCAAAGTCATAGCAACATCAATCTTAGAACATAGTGGATACTAGGGATCAAACCCTAACAAAACTAACTCGATTACATGATAGATCCCATCCAACCCATCACCGTCCAGCAAGCCTACGATGGAATTACTCACGCACGGTGGTGAGCATCATGAAATTGGTGATGGAGGATGGTTGATGATGATGATGGCAACGGATTACCCTCTCTGGAGCCCTGAACGGACTCCAGATCAGCCCTCCCGAGAGGTTTAGGGCTTGGCGGCGGCTCCGTATTGTAAAACGTGATGAATTCTTCTCTCTGATTTTTTTCTCCCCGAAACACAATATATAGAGTTGGAGTTGGAGTCGGAGAGGCACCAGGGGGCCCACGAGGTAGGGGGCGCGCCCCCCACCCTCGTGGACAGGTGGTGGGCCCCTGGCCTTCATCTTTTGCAGGTATTTTTTATATTTTCATAAAAGTTGCTCTGTGAAGTTTCAGGTCATTCCGAGAATGTTTGTTTTTGCACATAAATAAGACCATGGTAATTCTGCTGAATACAGCGTCAGTCTGGGTTAGTTCCATTCAAATCATGCAAGTTAGAGTCCAAAACAAGGGAAAAAGTGTTTGGAAAAGTAGATACGACAGAGACGTATCAACTCCCCCAAGCTTAAACCTTTGCTTGTCCTCAAGCAATTCAGTTGACAAACTGAAAGTGATAAAGAAAAACTTTTACAAACTCTGTTTGCTCTTGTTGTTGTAAATATGTAAAGCGAGCATTCAAGTTTTCAACAAATATTATAACTAACCACATTCGCAATGACGCTTAGGTCTCAAGTTTTACCCATATCAATGGCATAATCAACTAGCGAGCAACAATAATAAATCTCAGATGACAACACTTTCTCAAAACAATCATAATATGATATAACAAGATGGTATCTTGCTAGCCCTTTCTGAGACCGCAAAACATAAATGCAGAGCACCTTTAAAGACCAAGGACTAACTAGACATTGTAATTCATGGTAAAAGAGATCCAGTCAGGTCATACTCAATGTAAATTAACAGTAATGAATGCAAATGACAGTGGTGCTCTCCAACTGGTGCTTTTTAATAAGAAGATGATGACTCGGCATAAAAGTAAATAGATAGGCCCTTCGCAGAGGGAAGCAGGGATTTGTAGAGGTGCCAGAGCTCGGTTTTGAAATAGAGGTGAATAATATTTTGAGCGGTGTACTTTCATTGTCAACATAACAACCAATAGATGGCGATATCTTCCATGCTACACACATTATAGGAGGTTCCCAAACAGAATGGTAAAGTGTATACTCCCCCTTCCACCAACAAGCATCAATCCATGGCTTGCTCGAAACAACGAGTGCCTCCAACTAACAAGAGTCCCAGGGGTAGTTTCATTTGCAATTATTTTGATTTAGTTTGCATAAAGCATGGGACTGGGCATCCCGGTGACCAACCATTTATCTCGTGAGTGAGGAGCGGAGTCCACTCCTCTTGAGAATAACCCGCCTAACATGAGCTATTCGAGCATACAAAATAGGATATTTATTTGAAGGTTTAGAGTTTGGCACATACAAATTTACTTGGAACGGCAGGTGGCAGTATTGCCGCTTAGTACAAGTGAAGGCTAGCAAAAGACTGGGAAGCGACCAGCTAGAGAGCGACAACAGTCATGAACATGCATTACAATTAATCAACACCGAATGCAAGCATGAGTAGGATATAATCCACCATGAACATAAATATCGTGAAGGCTATGTTGATTTTGTTTCAACTACATGCATGAACATGCGCCAAGTCAAGTCACTTAAATCATTCATAGGAGGATACCACCCTATCATACCACATCATAACCATCTCAATAGCATGTTGGCACGCAAGGTAAACCATTATGACTCATAGCTAATCAAGCATGGCACAAGGAACTATGATCTCTAGTTGTCATTGCAAACATGTTTATTCATAATAGGCTGAATCAGGAATGATGAACTAATCATATTTACAAAAACAAAAGAGGTCGAGTTCATACCAGCTTTTCTCATCTCAGTCAGTCCATCATATATCATCATAATTGCCTTTCACTTGCACGACCGAACAATGTGAATAATAATAATAATAGTGCGCGTGCATTGGACTAGGCTGGAATCTGCAAGCATTCAATAAACAGGAGAAAACAAGGCAATATGGGCTCTTTTGTCAGATCAACAAGTACGCATACAAGAGCCACTTCAACAATTTAATTATGGTCTTCTCCTATCGACCCCCAAAGAAAAGAAAAGAAATAAAACTATTTACACAGGAGAGCTCCCAACAAGTAAAAGAAGAACATGAAATCTTTTTGGGTTTTCTTTTTAATTACTACTACAAGCATGGAAATTAAACTAACTAAAAGCTACAACTAATTTTTTTGTTTTTCTTCAGGTTTATTAAACACACAAGAAGAAAGCATAAAAAGGAAAAATAAACTAGTATGGATGATACAATGAAAAAGTATGAGCACCGACATCTAGCAATGAGTGTGTGAACATAAATGTAATGTCGATGGGAAATACGTACTCCCCCAAGCTTAGGCTTTTAGCCTAAGTTGGTTTATGGCCACGGCTGGCCTGGCGGATATCCATAATAATAGTTGGGGTCGTACTGAGAAGAAGAAGACTCCGATTGCCACTGGCTGGCAATCATCTCCAGATCCCACTGGTAATTAGACTCTCGTGAAGGATCAACTTGTGGTTCCGGCTCTGGTTCCATGGCTGGTGCAGGGTTCCGGTAGGCGTGAATAGCCTTTAACAGAACAAGGTACTGGCCTGCAGATAAATCAAACAAAGAAGGAGCAGGCAAGGTAATAGTCTCAGAATGATGTTTATCAAAGAACAATTTATATTTAAGCTCTCCTTCCCTATTCTTAACAATAAAATCATGTGCCACCATACTTTTATAATCTAAATAAACACGAGGTAGCACTTTTTCTTCCTTCTCATAATGCCTAATAGGTATGTTAGAATGTGCAGCTAGGCGTGAAGCATAGATGCCTCCAAAGATGGGGCCCTTGGTACGGTTCAAACTTAACCGTTTAGCAATAATGACAACCATACTAACAGAGTTATCACCGTATAAACCGTGGAGCAAAATAATAATATCAGGGATACTAAGGTTTCCACAATTTTCGCGACCAATTAAACAACGACTAGCAAGTAATGCAAAATAGTGTAAAACAGGGAAATGTATGCTAGTGATTCGTGCATCGGAAACCTTCGTTGTTTCACCTACAGTGATAGTATCAATAAACCCGTCCACATCCTCGCGATGTGGTTCTTCTGTCTTGCCCTCGAAAGGGACCAAACAAACCCGACAAAAATCATAAAGTGGCATCTCCTTATGCTCATCATATAAATAAAACTCCACCATAGGTGGTGAGCTCCTAGAATGGAAATGAAAGTTTTGCACAAAGATATTTGTGAGTAAGAGGTACTGATCACATTGGTCGTAGAGGAAAGCGGTGAGGCCTGCATTCTTAGCCAATTCATGAAAATCTTCATAAATCCCGGCTGCTCTCAAGAAATCATCGGAAGGCCATTCACATGACCGAACCTCCGCGGTACGAGGCAGATTATACTTAGGCTTCAGTGCCTTTTCCTTCGAGCTTCGGCTCGATGAGCCCCTCAAAAGTATCTTCATCATTTTCTGTTTTTTTTTTGAAATTTTTAGTAACTTCAAAATAAAAGTAAACCAAACTCAATAATATTGATAGCAACTACTTGTACAAATGCCTAGAGCCTATATCATGCATCAAAACTACTTTTGACCATATAAATTTGACATGCAAGCTCAAGAACTGGGTCACCTAAGCAGTAAAAATTTGCAATGAATAAAGCACTAGAACAAAAACTAATTGGACCAACGGAGGAGTCACATACCAAGGAACAATCTCCCCAAGCCGTTTTGTGAGAGATGCTTTGAGCAATGAGATCGAAAATGGCAGCAAAATGAGCTTGGACTCGGGTTTGAGTTGGATATTCGTGTTTGGGGGAGGAAGAAGGAGTGTGTGGGTGAAAGGATAAGTGGAGGAGGGCCACCATGGGCCCACGAGGAAGGGGAGCGCCCAGGGGGGTAGGGCACGCCCTCCACCCTCGTGGGCAGGTGGTTGACCCCCCCTGTTGTGTTCTCAGTGCCAAATATTCTCAAATATTCTAGAAAAAATCATATTTAAATTTCAGGGCATTTGGAGAACTTTTATTTTTGGGGTATTTTTATATTGCACGGATAATCAGATAACAAATAGAAAAATATTTATTTTTAATTTATTTAATATAAATAACAGAAAGTAAAAGTGGGGTACAGAAGGTTGTGCTCTCTAATTTCATCCATCTCATGATCATCAAAAGGAATCCACTAACAAGGTTGATCAAGTCTTGTTAACGAACTCATTTCGAATAACATGGAACCGGAGAAATTTTGAATAACACTATGTTACCTCAACGGGGATATGCACATCCCCAATAATAAGAATATCATATTTCTTCTTGACAGTAGGAAGAGGAAATTCAAAACCTCCAAATATAATCGATGGAATTTTTCCAATAGAGTTGATACTATGAACTTGAGGTTGTTTCCTCGGAAAGTGTACCGTGTGCTCATTACCATTAACATGAAAAGTGACATTACCTTTAGTGCAATCAATAACATCCCCTACAGTATTCAAAAAGGGTCTTCCAAGAATAATAGACATACAATCGTCCTCGGGAATATCAAGAATAACAATGTCCGTTAAAATAGTAACATTTGCAACTACAACAGACACATCCTCACAAATACCGATAGGTATAGCAGTTGATTTATCAGCCATTTGCAAAGATATTTCAGTAGGTGTCAACTTATTCAAATCAAGTGTATGATATAAAGATAGAGGCATAACACTAACACCGGCTCCAAGATCACATAAAGCAGTTTTAACATAGTTTCTTTTAATAGAGCATGGTATAGTGGGTACTCCTGGACCTCCAAGTTTCTTTGGTATTCCACCCTTAAAAGTATAATTAGCAAGCATGGTGGAAATTCCAGCTTCCGATATCTTTCTTTTATTTGTAACATTTCTTTCATATACTTAGCATAAGGATTCATTTTGAGCATATCAGTTAATCGCATACGCAAAAAGATAGGTCTAATCATTTCAGCAAAGCGCTCAAAATCCTCATCATCCTTTTTCTTGGATGGTTTGGGAGGAAAAGGCATGGGTTTCTGAACCCATGGTTCTCTTTCTTTACCATGTTTCCTAGCAACAAAGTCTTTCTTATCATAATGTTGATTCTTTGATTGTGGGTTATCAAGATCAGCAGCAGGTTCAATTTCTATATCATTATCATTACTAGGTTGAGCATCATCATGAACATTATTATTAGCATTATCACTAGTTTCAGGTTCATTACCAGCTTGAGTTTCAGCATCAGAAATAGAAATATCATTTGGATTCTCAGGTGGTTCAATAATAGGTTCACTAGAAGCATGCAAAGTCCTATCATTTTTCTTTTTCTTCCTTTTAGAAGGACTAGGTGCATCTATATTATTTCTCTAAGAATCTTGCTCAATTCTCTTAGGGTGGCCTTCAGGATACAAAGGTTCCTGAGTCATTTTACCAGTTCTAGTAGCCACTCTAGCAGCATTATCATTATCTTTACTATTCAATTCATTGAGCAAATCATTTTGAGCTTTAAGTACTTGTTCTACTTGAGTGGTAACCACAGAAGCATGTTTACTAATAAGTGTAATTTCACCTTTGACATTAGCCATATAATTACCCAAGTGTTCAAGCATATTTGAATTGTATTTCAATTGTCTACCAAAATAGGCATTAAAGTCTTCTTGCTTAGCCATAAATTTATCAAACTCATCTAAGCATGGGCTAGCAAACTTGGTAAATGGGATTTCAGCTTTAACATATCTATAGAGAGAATTTACCTTTACTACCTGTGTCGGGTTATCAATACCATGAGTTTCTTCAATAGGTAAAGGATTAAGATCAAATGTTTCTTCAATAGGCGGTAAATTAAGACCATGTATTTCTTCAATAGGAGGTAAATTCTTAACATCTTCAGCTTTAATACCTTTTTCTTTCATAGATTTCTTTGCCTCTTCCATATCTTCAGGACTGAGAAATAGAATACCCCTCTTCTTCGGAGTTGGTTTAGGAATAGGCTCAGAAATTGGCTCCAGAGGTGTCCAATTATTTTCATTTGTCAACATATTATTCAATAGAATTTCATCTTCATCCGGCGTTCTTTCCATGAAAACAGAACCAGCACAACTATCCAGGTAATCTTAGAGGCATCGGTTAGTCCATTATAAAAGATATCAAGTATTTCATTTTTCTTAAGAGGATGATCAGGCAAAGCATTAAGTAACTGGAGAAGCCTCCCCCAAGATTGTGGGAGACTCTCTTCTTTAATTTGCACAAAATTATATATATCCCTTAAAGCAGCTTGTTTCTTATGAGCAGGGAAATATTTAGCAGAGAAGTCATAAATCATATCCTAGGGACTACGCACACAACCAGGATCAAGAGAATTAAACCATATCTTAGCATCACCCTTTAATGAGAACGGAAATATTTTAAGGATATAAAAGTAACGAGCTCTCTTATCAGTAGTGAATAGGGTGGCTATATCATTTAATTTAGTAAGATGTGCCACAACAGTTTCAGATTCATAGCCATGAAAAGGATCAGATTCAACCAAAGTAATTATATCAGGATCAACAGAGAATTCATAATCCTTATCGGTAACACAGATAGGTGAACTAGCAAAAGCAGGGTCAACGCAGATAGGTGAAGTAGCAAAAGCAGGATCAACACAAATAGGTGAAGCTGCAGATACTAGGTATCTATCTTTGCAAGCTAAAATAGCTAAAGAGGCTTCTTGATCAAAAACATAACCCTCGGGAATAACAAGTGATTCTTCATCATCACTTTCATCAGTATTATCAGATTCAATATTTTCAATCTCTCTAGCCCTAGGAAGTTGTTCATCAAGAAATTCACCAAGTGGCACGGTAGTATCAAGCATAGAAGTAGTTTCATCATTAGTATCAAGTATAGCAGAAGTAGCATCATCGATAACATGCGATATATCAGAACGAATAGCAGAAGCAGTTTTAGGTGTCGCAAGCTTACTCAAAACAGAAGGTGAATCAAGTGCAGAGCTAGATGGCAGTTCCTTACCTCCCCTCGTAGTTGAGGGATAAATCTTGGTTCTTGGATATTTCAAGTTCTTCATAATGATAAGCAGATATAAATCCCAAGTGACTCAAAGAATAGAGCTATGCTCCCCGGCAACGGTGCCAAAAATAGTCTTGATAACCCACAAGTATAGGGGATCGCAACAGTTTTCGAGGGTAAAGTATTCAACCCAAATTTATTAATTTGACACAAGGGGAGCCAAAGAATACTCTCAAGTATTAGCAGCTGAGTTGTCAATTCAACCACACCTGGAAACTTAGTATCTGCAGCAAAGTATTTAGTAGCAAAGTAATATGATAGTAGTGGTAACGGTAACAAAAGGTAACAGTAGTAAAAGTAATGTTTTTGGTATTTTGTAGTGATGATTGCAATAGCAATGGGAAAGTAAATAAGCGAAGAACAATATATGGAAAGCTCGCAGGCAATGGATCAGTGATGGAGAATTATGCCGGATGTGGTTCATCATGTAACAGTCATAACCTAGGGTGACACAGAAGTAGCTCCAGTTCATTGATATAATGTAGGCGTGTATTCCGAACATAGTCATACTTGCTTATGGAAAAGAACTTGCATGACATCTTTTGTCCTACCCTCCCGTGGCAGCGGGGTCCTTATGGAAACTAAGGGATATTAAGGCCTACTTTTAATATAGTACCAGAACAAAGCATTAACACATAGTGAATACATGAACTCCTCAAACTACGGTCATCACCGGTAAGTATCCCGATTATTATCACTTCGGGGTTAACGAATCATAACACATAATAGGTGACTATAGACTTGCAAGATAGGATCAAGAACACTCATATATTTATGAAAACATAATAGGTTCAGATCTAAAATCATGGCACTCGGGCCCTAGTGACAAGCATTAAGCATAGCAAAGTCATAGCAGCATCAATCTCAGAACATAGTGGATACTAGGGATCAAACCCTAACAAAACTAACTCGATTACATGATAGATCCCATCCAACCCATCACCGTCCAGCAAGCCTACGATGGAATTACTCACGCACGGCGGTGAGCATCATGAAATTGGTGATGGAGGATGGTTGATGATGACGATGGCGACAGATTCCCCTCTCTGGAGCCCAGAACGGACTCTAGATCAGCCCTCCCGAGAGGTTTTAGGGCTTGGCGGTGGCTCCATATCGTAAAACGCGATGAATTCTTCTCTCTGATTTTTTTCTCCCCAAAACATAATATATAGAGTTGGAGTCGTAGAGGCACCAGGGGGCCCACGAGGTTGGGGGCGCGCCCCCACCCTCGTGGACAGGTGGTGGGCCCCCTGGCCTTCATCTTTTGTAGGTATTTTTTATATTTTCCAAAAAGTTGCTTCCTGAAGTTTCAGGTCATTCTGAGAACGTTTGTTTCTGCACATAAATAACACCATGGTAATTCTGCTGAAAACAGCGTCAGTCCGGGTTAGTTCCATTTTAAATCATGCAAGTTAGAGTCCAAAACAAGGGCAAAAGTGTTTGGAAAAGTAGATATGACGGAGATGTATCAGTCATCGCCTTCTTCAGGTCTATCATTCCTGCACACATCTGGTTCTCCTGGCGACGAATGTGTTGGTTCAACTCGTGGATGAAAGCTGCAATTGATCTGTCCTTCCTGGTGCTGATCATCTCCCATTGCTCATCTCGGCGCCCACAAATCTGATAGATAGTATCCTTAAGCTCCTTGTGATAAACTTCTCCAATGCGTCCCATGGTGATGTGAGCTGCCATACTCTTTCCTAGACTCCAGGTTGGTGCATCGAAGGAAAACTCTATGGGCTTGTGACTGGCGTGAATGTCCTTCCTGGAACTTGAACTTGAATCATCCATCGCTCCTCTTCTGGTAAGGTGGCGTTGTAAGTCTCAGTGAAGCTTGGTATTCCAATGTTTAGGTACCTAGTGACTTCCTTCAAGTGTCGTCCAAAGGGTGCTTCTTCATCCGGTTGTGCAAACTTGTTCCTTGCGTCCACCATCCTAAAGAGTAGAAAATGGAGAGGAATCAGAAATGAGAAGAGAATAGTGATCTAGGGATTTAGCTTAGTGGTCATGTCCTACACTCAGCGTGTGCTCTGATACCATCTTGTAGCGACCCAACCTCAAACGGTCAAGTCTCAGTGCTTCAGTGTCATTACTGGATCGGTAATGCTGACACACACAGTACTCGAGGATTAATAACAGATTAGCAATTACACACTTAACATCGAATGTCTCAAGAGAGAACTTATTACAATAAATATGGCTTAAGGCCATCTAATACGATAACAACGGAAGGCTTGGAAGATAAAGTGAGTCCATCAACTCCAACAGCATAGCTGAGCTGCACGGCAACGACCTAACGAACCTTACTCCTCGTCTGAAAAGTCTGCAACATAATACGTTGCAGCCCAAAAATGGGTCAGGACATGGAATATGCTGGCAAAGTAACACAGTAGAGCAAGAACAGAATAATGCTATCACTACATGCATATTTGGCTGGTGTAAAGCTCTATGGTTATAATTTTTGCGGAAAGCCCAATTTTCCCTACAACAAAGGAATAGATTTTATTTAACTATCATGGTAGTTGAAACACCATTGAGAAGGTTCCTCCAACTCAATCCCAATTAAAGTAATTAACATCCCAACAATATTAGTTTAGAGTGATGAAATACTTATGATACTCCAAGTACTAGATACTCAAGATGTCCATAACCGGGGACACGGCTAACCATGATTAGTTTATACACTCTGCAGAGGTTTGCGCACTTTTCCCCACAAGACTCGATCTCCTCCGTTGAATTTCTCGCACTACATGGTGTTTGAGAAACGGATGACTGAGACACAGTCTTTTAGAAGCATTAACCCCTTACTCCGGGTAGACCACACCAACCTACATCCCTCTACCTGCTGATCCACCTCTTCGGGAGCTTCATGCAACTTACTCAACTATGCTAGAGCCCACAATAGCTTGTGGCTGCACACGGAAGTTTCTAGCATGAAAATATCTCAGTTCCCTTTGAGCCTGGGTGGCGGACCATAGGATTATCACACGGTTAGTCCGGGATATCCTAGGACAACACTGGATTCCCCAGGTGTCCAACAAACAATCCACCCAGATGTGTATTCAAGTTGCCACCTTAAGTTGAACCATTAATTAAGAATCTCACATCTCTCATGGATTTCACTCACCCAAACCACGTCTACGAGCATAGCATAGCAATATAAGCAATTCATAGAAGTAACTCCCAAGGGTTTGAATATAACGGGGCAATAGGTTCTACCTCATCAACTACTTCCCAACCCACATGTCAATCACATCCTAACCATGCAATTTTTGAGGATTGGAACTAATGCATAAAACTGGGTGATAAAGGGGTATGATCAAAGTGTTACTTGCCTTGCTGATGATCCGTAAAACCTAGGGACTCGTAGTAGCACGCTTCGCACTCTGGGTGTTCTATCGCAAACAAACAATAGCATACATAAGCAATCAAGCAAAGAAACACAGGTAAATCTCAAACAAGAAGATCTAACCAGAAAGTTCAACTTAAGAACTCCGGTTTGCGAAAAGAATCAAATCAAACGGAGCAACGAAACTCAAACTGCGAAAGAAACAAGATCCGTTTACTAATCTGGACTAAGGTCAAATTTTACAGTAGCAAAAGCGTGTTCAAGTTGGTTAAACGGAAAGAGGGTTTCGAGATGAAGATCTAGGCGCTTGAATCGCCTGATTCCGACAAATGAGCAAAAAGATAAACTAAAACAAAAATCGGATCAGAAATCGTGATTGAAAATAATCGCGGAAAATCTGAGAAAAAGAAAACTGACTAACAGGCTAACAAACGAACGGTCGTTGTCTATAACTAACAAGCGAAAACGGTTTGTTAAAACGAACGTACGGACGAACGTCTGCAAAAGAACTAAACCGAGAAAAACCGATGAACCGATCTAAAAAAACGAACTAGGGTTTCTAAAAAAATCGAATCGGTTTTCTTAAAAAAAACTAGCGGCGGCAACGGCGGTGTTACCTCCGGCGATGCTCCGGTGAGGCAGGGCTGCGTCTCCGGCAAGGCGGGCTGCGGCGGCGGGGTGCGAGGGCGGCGGCGGCGCTGCAACGGGCGGCGCTGCAGAGGCGGCGACGCGGCAAAGGCGACGGCGGCGGCGCTGCGGTCGGGGCTGGCAGCGGGGTTGGGTGGTGGAGTGGCGGTCGGAGGCGGCGTATTTAAGAGGAGGGGGGGCTGCTTGGAGGAGGGGCAAGGTGGCGGGGAGGCGGAGTCCCAGCCGGACACTGGGTCGGGCGACGGCGGCGCGCAGTCTCCAGGTCAGAGATGGTGGCGCGGGGAGCGGCTGACTCGGCTGGGCTTCGGCCCAGTCGGGCGGTGAAACTTTTTTGTTAATAATTCTGCCAAACTAAAATAAATCCTAGAAAATAAAATAAAAATCTAAAAATGCCAAAACAAATTTTCACCGTCTAAATAAAATATTTAGAACAAGATGAACATTTTCTTGGCCCTAAAATGCAATTTTGAAAAATGTGCAATTATTCTAATTCAAATAAAATAGCAATAAACTCCGGATAAAATCAAATATTTGATTTTAATCTTTTTCCTCCAATATTTCATTTATTTTGGAGAAGTCATATTATCTCCTCTCATATATTTTAATATGAAATATTTTCGGAGGGAAAATTAAGTAAAGCCAAAATTCCTCGTTTCAATATTTGGTAAAGCTCAAATATGAAGACAAGGAAATCCCCAACTCTCTCCGAGGGTCCTTGAGTTGCTTAGGATTTCGAGGATCGCGAAACGAAATGCAATAAAATATGATTATGCATGAATGATCTATGTATAACATTCCAAATTGAAATTTTGGGATGTTACATGCAAAGATATCAAATCATGCATATAAGAATTTAGAGAAGAACCAAATAATATTCATAGATAATCTTGTTCATAAACCCACAATTCATCGGATCTTGGCAAACACACCACAAAATAGTATTACATCGAATGGATCTCCAAGAACATCGAGGAGAACTTTGTATTGAGAATCAAAGAGAGAGAAGAAGCCATCTAGCTAATAACTATGGACCCGAAGGTCTGTGGTAAACTACTCATGCTTCATCGGAGAGGCAATGGTGTTGATGTAGAAGCCCTCCATGATCGATTCCCCCTCCGGCAGATCGTCGGAAAAGGCCCCAAGATGGGATCTCACAGGTACAGAAGTTTGTGGCGGTGGAAAAGTGGTTTCGTAGCTCTCTACGATGTTTCTAGGGTATAAGAGTATATATAGGCAAAAGAAGTATGTTGGTGGAGCTACGAGGGGCCCATGAGGGTGGGGCGCGCCTACCCCCTTGGGCGGGCCTTCCTGCCTCATGGCCGCCTCGTGGAGTTCCAGACTTCGACTCCAAGTCTTCTGGATTGCTTTCAGTCCAAGAAAGATCATCGCGAAGGTTTCATTCCGTTTGGACTCTATTTGGTATTCCTTTTCTACGAAACTCTAAAATAGGCAAAAAAAAACAGAAACTGGCACTGGGCCTCCAGTTAATAGGTTAGTCCCAAAAATAATATAAAAGATCATATTAAAGCCCATTAAACATCCAAAACAGATAATATAATAGCATGGAACAATCAAAAATTATAGATAGGTTGGAGATGTATCAATGTGCACTACCGAGAGGGCACAGCGATACCTCTCCGATACTCTGAGTGACAAATCCTAATCTCCATCTATGCCAACCCAACAAACACCTTCAGAGACACCTGTAGATCATCTTTATAATCAACCAGTTACGTTGTGACGTTTGATAGCACACCAGGTATTCCTCCGGTATCCAGGAGTTGCATAATCTCATAGTCAAAGGAATATGTATAAGTCATGAAGAAAGCAATAGCAATAAAACTGAATGATCGTAATGCTAAGCTAACGGATGGGTCTTGTCCATCACATCATTCTCCTAATTATGTGATCCTGTTTATCAAATGAAAACACATGTCTATGGTTAGGAAACTTAACCATGTTTGATTAACAAGCTAGTCTAGTAGAGGCTTACTAGGGACATGGTGTTTTGTCTATGTATCCACACCAGTATCAAGTTTCCGGTTAATACATTTCTAGCATGAATAATAAACATTTATCATGATACAAGGAAATATAAAATAACAACTTTATTATTGCCTCTAGGGCATATTTCCTTCACAAGGCCTACACCCCTGGCCGCACCCTGCGGCCGAACTGTTTGATGTTTTTCCCCGTTTCTTGGACAATGAATGAAAACTCGCAAAGCGACACACAACGATGAACTCATGTTTTCATTCAAACAAAAATATGATGTTAGTTAATGTAAATGTTATGAAATAGCACACGGTTCACTCAGGAAAGACTTGGGTCCACTAAACCGTGGCCGATGCCCCCTCGCACCCCTGCCACGCGCGCAATCTGAGTCGTGTGTTCTGATTGGCCAGAACCCGAACCCCACGGATTGTACATCTGCACCGTTGGATGCTCCTTGATCGAATGGCGATCCTCATCCCTTTCGACAGTACATGCAGTTCCAGTTCATGTAAATGTTTTCAAATAGCACATGGTTCACTCACGAAAGCCGTGTGCCTACCAAACCATGGCCGATGCCCCCCTTGTTGCGCGCGCGATCTGAGTCATGCGTTCTGATTGGCCAGAACCCAAATCCCATAGATCGTACGTCTGCACCATTGGATGCTCCTAGATCAAATAGCAATACTCACCCCTTTCAACAGGAAATGCAGTCCATCTAGGATTTGATTTATATGCCAAAATGCACGGTAAATGCCAAAAATTGTCTTAAATATAGCACACGAGACCTGAAATGCACCAGAAAATCAAACCCGTGGTATAATGGTGATTGCTTAACGTGGGAAAAATTTAGAGGCGAAATGATGAACTCACGTCTTCATTTCAAACGAAAATTTTCTCTTTGTGCACACAAGCACTTAGAGGCAACCGTTTGCATAGGCCTTTCCATGCGGCGACTGGGGATATTTTTCACCCTTTTCACCTAGGCCGCCAACACCCCCCCACCGCCCGCCCGCATTTCACTCAAATAGTCCACACAATCTCCATCGCCAGCTCCCCCTCCCCCAAATCCATAGCAGAACCCTCTTCGGTGTCGGCGTGCTCACCCCGGCCGTGTGCCTGCTCTTCGGTGTCAAGCCTACCTCCACTGCCATTCCCAATACACGGATGCTCGTGCCTCGCCGTCTTCGTTTGCTTGCCAGCCACCCTTGAGCATATCGATCATGTAACCCTCGCCTCTCCTGTAGTCTAACAGGGTTTGCATTAAGAAGCATGTTAGTTACCGCTCTCCATCGTGGTGAGGCATATTTCCTCGCAATCCCTCCTCCTATTTCGTTCCGTATGTTCCCAAATTGGCTATAAAATAACGGAGAGCGTATATATGTTCATTATCTACCTTCATAACTAGTACATATAAGTTGTATTTGTTCCAATAAGTTACTGCCGATTTATAGATCGCGGGCGCCCGAGTCACACAAACTTAACAAATTAGTCGTACGTTTTCTAAATTATTGCATGACATGTTTAGACAACTTCATACCAAGTTGTTAGTTTTATGCTTATCCTCCTTTCCTGAGTTTCGCATGTGTTCTCTGTAGATGCCGAGTAGCAGCGATAACACTCATGCTTCAGGCGATGTATCTTCATCTAATTCCGACAACCCTAGGTCTTTAGAAGATTGTGAGGGATTAAGTAATCTTGAACGGGATAGAGCTGCAACAATTACCCTTCCGGTCAGGACACGGAGGAACACTCCAAGGAAGCCCACACACCAGCCTAGGTGTATATGAAGTAACCGAGATTGATTTAAAGTCTTGGGCTCCAACTAAACCAGATAAAGCACGCACGAGGTTCAGGAGTGTGTGTGGATTTGTTGGCAGGGCAAGGTTCCACATTAATCGGCCAGGGTTTCGGAAGCCTAACACAGGAACACGGCGAAGGATAGTCCGGGAGATCATGGATCACTTCAAGGTTCCAGAGGAGTGGAGAATGTAGGTGGAACACGCTGCAGTAAAGAAGGCTAGGGATGCTTGGAGAAACTGGAAGCACGTGATGTACAAGAATTACTTGAGTGAAGGCAAGGACCCAATCCCCACATACCCCCAAATTACAAAGGCAGACTGGGCAGAATTCAAAAGGGTCAGGGCAATTACAGAGTTTGCTGCGAAGAGTGCCAAGCAATCGGAACTTCAGAAGAAGAACATACACCCCACCGTATGGGTGTGGCAGGATACTACGGCATGAAACTGATATGGGACTAGGATGACAAAGAAGCAGTAGCAGCAGATGGGAAACCGGCCTTTAGTGAAATCAGGGGCGAACGCGCCAGAGACTACTTGCGGGCACGTGCAAAGAGGTGTGATGATGTAACTTATTACTTTGAAAACTCACATGATGAAAAACTATATCAAGTGATGTTAGAGGCTTCCAAGATCCCTGGAAGGTTCTTCAGGAACTCAGGGCCACGTGACATTCTGTCCGATGCTCTAGAAATAAGAGAGCCCCCTGGCCATGCAAGGGGTATAGCTGTTAATGTCCCGCACAAGAGGTCTTTCACACTCAGCAAAGAAGAGAGGCTCATGATGAAAAAAGCGAGGAGTGAAATGAAGCAGAATGAATTGTATGAAAGGTTGAGGAAGGACATGTATCCAGTTGTTCGAAAGGATATTGAGGAGTCAATGATGATGTAGAAGACTCTAACACTGACAGATAGCCAGCAGATGGGAGGGGAGGCAGTCATGGAGGATGCTGCTCATTGCGCGACAACACCGCACAAGAGTAGATGTGCATCAGCTGACCCCAGCGACACTGAGACTGCAGCTGCTCATGATGATGCTATATCTGATCTATCTGGAATGAAAGATAGGCTGAAGGGCATTGTCGGTGTCAAAACCGGTGGATCTCGGGTAGGGGGTCCCGAACTGTGCGTCTAAGGCGGATGGTAACAGGAGGCAGGGAACACAATGTTTTACCCAGGTTTGCGACCTCTTGATGGAGGTAAAACCCTACGTCTTGCTTGATTTATTCTTGATGATATGGGTATTACAAGAGTTGATCTACCACGAGATCGGAGAGGCTAAACCCTAGAAGCTAGCCTATGGTATGATTGTATGTTATTGTGTCCTACGGACTAAAACCCTCTGGTTTATATAGACACCGGAGAGGGTTAGGGTTACACAAGGTCGGTTACAAAGGAGGAGATATCCATATACGTACTGCCTAGCTTGCCTTCCAGGCCAAGTAGAGTCCCATCCGGACACGAGACGAAGTCTTCAATCTTGTATCTTCATAGTCCAACAGTCCGGCCAAAGGATATAATCCGGTTGTCCGGATACCCCCTAATCCTGGACTCCCTCAGTAGCCCCCGAACCAGGCTTCAATGACGATGAGTCCGGCGCGCAGTATTGTCTTCAGCATTGCAAGGCGGGTTCTTCTCCAATTTCCAAGTGTTTGCAAGCGGTGTCCGGCCCCATAAATGTTGAATCTCTTGGCTTCTGTGCCCAATAAGGGCTATCTCCCATGCGTTGAATGAATACGAGGTGCCAGGGCATTTTTACATTTGGCCCCCTAGCCAGATAAATAAATTGTCTATTAAAGGGATAGGGATTCTTAGATCCGATCCACACCATCCTCCCCTCAGCAAGAATCCATCAGAGCGCGTTTCAGAAAGATCCATTCCAGCACGGCCGACCTCTGCAGCTCCTCCTCCCGCCCTCGTAGCCCTAAGCCCGGTGATTGGGAGAGGTGTTCAGTCCCACACAGTCGATTGGTCGAACTGCAGAGCAAGGGATTTCTCCCTCCGGCGTATATGGTGCCCGTTCGAGCCGGGCTTGCCACCTACAATGGCGGGGAGAAAGCGGAGAGCTTTCCCTGTCCCTCCATGGGGGAACAGGTCTGCCTTGTTCCTTATTTACTAAGGGGACTCGGATTTCCAATTCATCCATTCCTTCGTGGGCTCCTGGAGTTCTACGGCCTCCAATTACACAATTTCACCCCTGCCTCCATTCTACATATCGCCGGCTATGTTGCTCTCTGCGAGTTGTTCCTAGGCTGCGAGGCTCACTTCAAGCTATGGAAAAGGCTATTTTGCCTCGTCCCTCGCACACAGAGGGGATCACTTTATCAAGTGGGCGGAACCGAAATATGGCGCATCGCCGATACCGGATACCTGTCCTGTACCCCGAAGAAGTCGTCCGAAGACTGGCCCTCAGAATGGTTTTATATGGAGGACGTTCCCCTTCCGGACCCTATTCGGCGGGGTCTTCCTGAGTTCAACAATGCTCCTCTGAAGAAGCGCCAAAGTTGGCGCCCACGGAGCCCCCAGGTGGAAGACAATAGAGAAGTCCTCTATCTGATGAACCGGATCAAAGCTCTGGCTCAATCAGGATTGAAAATAATCGAAGTTATGTCGATTTGCATAATGCGGGGAGTGCAACCACTTCAATATCATGGGCACCCCTTGTGGTGTTATAACGGGGCGGATGACGCCACCCGGTGCGGGCGTAAGGGTCCGGACAGTGCTGCCGCTTTAGCGAAAATTCTGTCTGAATTGTTCAAGTGTGAGGAAGAGGGGTTCACCCACATCAAGCCACGAGATGGATTCTCCATGTACAATCCTCCAAGTTGGGTAAGTTATATCTCCTTGCTCCCATTTTTCCCGCATTCTTTGTCGTAAGTATTCACCTTGCCACTTTGTGGTAGGAACTGCGAAAATCCATAAAGGAGGTCAGCGGCCCTTCTCCACAACCAGAATACCCTGACCGGGCCCTCGACTCCAGACTCGAAGAATATTCGGTTATATCCGTGGAGCTGATAGACCGGCAGTTCTATCAGTTAAGCTGCGACGATGCCATGGCGGCCATTACGGCCGACTATCCCGGACTGCTCCCTGCATAGCACGTAAGAAAAACCAAAAATCCCAACTCCAAAACTAGGATCCCCTTTTAGACACTTCACCCACCATATACACATGGCATTTTACAGGGAAGGCATTCGGGACGCCCTGCCGAACCCGCAGCAACGCGCCAATAGGAGGCACCGAGGCCGGGTAGGCCAAAAAGGAAGGCGGTCAGGACAGAGACGCCGACGCAAAGGTATAACAAACCCCGCTCTATGGTTGTCGTCTTTCTCGAAATATAATGACGCCTGTGTTTCTTTAACAAAAAAAACCCTCGCCGGAATATGTCCGGCGATGTTACTAACCATGCTTCCACCAGCCGGGCGCCTGGACCGGACATAGAGGCGGAAGCCGATATGGTGCGGGCGCCAGATAATCCCCCTACAGAGGATGCAGATAGATTATCCGCTACAAACTCATAGGTGGAAAGCGCCATGAATCATAGGCGCCGCCGGGCCGTACTCTGTGACGCTTGTTTCTCACCAGAGGCATTTGATGCCTTCAATTCTGGAGAGGCATACCTCCGAGCTGCTCAAGATGGTCTAGCCAGAGCCACGGATCAGTATGTAAAGGATGTACGGGTAAGTAAATCTGACGATTTATATGTATCAGTAGCCCCTGAGACTTGAAACAGTTAGCAGAACTGATTTAAGGATCATCTTTATTGTGCAGGTTCTTACAGAGAAGAATACTAGGTTGTCACAGGAGCTAGAGGAATGCAAGACCTAACTGCGGGCTGTTGTGGCCGCATTGCAGGAACCGAAAAAATCCCCTGCTGGTAACATTTATTTTAAAGAATGATGGTTACCATATAATGTGCGGCATGGCTGCAGAGCTAACAACAGATGTTGCAGATGAATCCAGAGAAAATCCGGAGGACCGGCATGTTATGCGACAGCTAGAGGCTGGCAAACGCGTGCTGACTGAGGTTAGGTGGGAGAAAACCAATCTCCAAGATGCCAATATTAAGCTGAGGGTGGAACTAAAAGACATTCGGGGCCAGCTTGCAGACTCCGAGAAGGAGAATAAGCGGCTTCGACGCGACATTTTCAGTAAGTGCTTGAATGAATCCTTTTAAAGGAGTTCGGCGAAGAAGCCGACTAACAGCGTTATGTCTGTAGGTATGCTGACGGGTCGTCCCGCGGAGGAAATCCCCGGGTCTGCGGGTGATCTTCTATCCGAGCTGTTACATCTGCACGAACAAGTTCGGCAGGTGATGCAGGGTGTTGCCCAGGCCTTGTGGCCGTCCGTCTCCCTGCCAGAGGGCGTTGCAGAGCTTGCGGAGAAGCTCAAGGGAGCACGGCGGTGCTTCCGATTATGGAAGATATCAGCCTGCTGACAGGGTGCTAGAGAAGCCTGGGCCATGGTGAAGACGTGGTATACCAAGGCAGACCCAAATCACATGGCCGAGGTCGGACCTGTGGGGCCTGGCGGAAAAGAGATCCCCGTTAGCTTAGTTTATGGGCAAGTAGAATTAGCCGCAAAGTATTCCCAACAGGATTGTAAGCTAGACCGCCTGTTGGATGGTATAGAAGAGGAATTTAGTCAGTCTGCATGACTATGTAATTAAAGTGACATGTATAATGCCTTCTAGCCGGATTGTAGATCATTTGTCTTGGCAGACCTTTTCGCTTCAACCTCGGGACCCGATGGTCCAGAGTGTATCCGAATACCCGCACAGTTATATAAGAACCAGTGCATGCATGGAGACCAGGCGTAGGGGTCATAAGTGCTTGAACAGACAAGTGCCCAACTAGTTATGTTATATTACATGGGTAGTAAGAAACATCTTCCAGGGAGAATAGTTCCGTTAAGGGTTCCTGTCCCTGGGTAAGCATGCCCTAAAGTGCATGTCCGGACTGCGATAGGAAACGCAGGAAAAACATCTGGGGCGGGTATGGAAAATAACTCAAAATCATCTTTTGTTCACCGACCAAATATTCCCTTAAGAACGCTAGCTTTCGGCTTCACCCAGTCTGAGGTACACATCCAGCTGACCCGGCAGTAACAATCGCAGAGGTGCTCCCCTTATGCCCTAGCCAAATTAACGGGAACGTAGGGCATAAATACAAGAGCCAGGCAACCTAGTTTGGCCAAAACTTAAGTCATATCGATGCATATAATGGCGAAAAAGGTACATGTGGAAGCATAACACATGTGCGGGGCATGAGGCCCAAATAAATAATTAAGCTTTTGTGAAAGAAGCCCCCAGGTATGATGAGCGCGGTTGGCGCATCTATAATGTGCAAGCGAGGCACAAGTTGGCCCTTGAAGGCCTAGAGAAAGAATGAAAGAAAGGGAGAAAGAAAAACAAGACAGATAATGTATATGCAAAAAATGGACAAAGGTAGGGGACGGACATAGAGTCTGGTGCTAGGCGTAGAATCTTCGGAGCCTGGCCACGTTCCATGGGTTTGGCTCGAGTCGACTAGTCGATGCATCCTGCAGTCGGTATGCTCCACCGGTCAGAACTTGGTCAATAATGAAGGGAACTTCCCATTTGGGCTCGAGCTTGTTCTTTTTCTTATCCGGCAGGCATAGAACTAGTTCGCCAATGTTATAAGTTTTGGCCCATACTTCTCTACTTTGGTATCTGCGAGCCTGTTGCTGATAAAATGCGGAACGGGCTTTTGCTGCGTCGCACCCCTCCTCCAGGGTGTCCAGACTATCCTGCCGATCAAGCTCGGCTTCTCTTTCTTCGTACATGCACACTCGAGGTGAGTCATGAATTATGTCACAGGGCAAGACTGCCTCTATGCCGTACACCATAAAGAAGGGTGTATATCCGGTACTACGATTCGGCGTGGTCCGCAGCCCCCAGAGTACGAAGTCGAGCTCCTCTACCCAGTGCGTGTTAGACTCCGTTAAGGAACGCACTAATCTGGGTTTAATGCCGCTCATTATAAGATTGTTTGCTTGCTCGACTTGACCGTTGGTTTGTGGGTGATAGACTGAAGCATAATCGAGCTTAATGCCCATTTTGCCGCACCAGAGTTTTACCTCATCGGCTTTGAAGTGTGTTCCGTTGTCAGTGATGATGCTGTGGGGGACGCCATAACGGTGTACGACCCCAGATATGAAGTCTATCACTGGTCCGGATTCGGCTGTTTTAACAGGTTTGGCCTCTATCCATTTGGTGAATTTATCAACCATGACCAGTAAGTATTTTCTCTTGTGGGTTCCCCCTTTAAGAGGTCCAACCATGTCAAGCCCCCAGACCGCGAAGGGCCACGTAATGGGGATTGTTTGGAGGGCGGTGGGTGGCATGTGGCTTTGATTTGCAAAGAGCTGGCAACCGGCGCAATGTTGGACCAAGTCCCGTGCATCTGCCCGGGCCGTTAGCCAATAGAATCCTGTACGAAAGGCCTTGCTTACAAGAGCCCGGGCTGCGGCATGGTGACCGCCGAGTCCGGCGTGGATTTCTGCCAAAAGGTTCCGCCCTTCCTCTTCAGAGATGCACCTTTGAAGGATTCTGGTAGTGCTTTTTTATACAATTCTCCCTCGTGGACCCTGTAGGCCTTAGATCACCGCACAATGCAGCGTGCCTCATTTTGGTCCTCTAGAAGTTCCAGCCTAGTTAGGTAGGCCAGGAATGGTTCTGTCCACGGGGCGATAATGGCCATTATTACATGGGTTGAAGGTGTTATTTCGGCCGCGGAGCCTCCGATTGTGTCAGAGTATTCGGTATCGGGCATTTTGGCCGGTTCTGAACTATTGTTACCGGTGTCCCTTTCCCATACTACGGATGGCTTGAACAACTTTTCCAGAAATATGTTGGGGGGACCACGTCGCGTTTTGCGCCGATGCGGGCGAGGATATCCGCCGCTTGATTGTTTTCCTGAGCCACATGGTGAAATTTGAGTTCCTCAAACCGAGCTGACATTTTTAGGACGACGTTTCGGTAGGCCTCCATTTTCGGATCCTTGGCGTCAAAGTCTCCATTTATTTGGGATATTGCAAGGTTTGAATCCCCACACACCTCCAGGCATTGAATGCCCATGGAGACTGCCATCCGAGGACCATGCAATAGAGCTTCGTATTCGGCTGCGTTGTTGGAGTCTGTATACAATATTTGCAGTATGTACTGAACGGTATCTCCGGTTGGGGACGTTAGGATGACGCCAGCCCCTAGACCAGCCAACATTTTAGAACCGTCGAAGTGCATGATCCAATTGGAGTATGCGTCGTACTCTTTAGGGAGTTTGGCCTCCGTCCATTCGGCGACAAAGTCGGCCAATACTTGCGACTTAATGGCCCATCGAGGTTTGTATGTTATGTCGAACGGGAGGAGCTCAATGGCCCATTTAGCAATCCGGCCCGTAGCGTCGCGGTTGTTTATAATATCATTAAGTGGCACTTCCGAGGCTACTGTAATCGAACACTCTTGAAAGTAGTGCCGCAGCTTCCGGGATGCCATGAATACCGCATAGGCTATCTTTTGATAATGTGGGTACCGTGATTTGCATGGAGTGAGGACAGTGGATACATAGTATACCAGCTTTTGAAGAGGGAATTTATGTTCGGCAGCTTCTCATTCGACGACGAGCACTGCGCTTACAACTTGATGAGTTGCCGCAATGTACAATAGCATTGGTTCGCCGAAGTTTGGCGCGGCCAGGATTAGGTTGGTTGCCAAAATGGCCTTTATTTCTTCCAATCCGGCTGTGGCAGCGTCCGTCCACTCAAAGTGTTCGATGCGCCAAAGGAGGCGATAAAGGGGTAAAGCCTTTTCTCCTAAGTGGGAGATAAAGTGGCTTAGAGCCGCCACGCATCCAGTTAACTTCTGGATTTGTTTGAGGTCTGTTGGGGTAGCCAACTATGACAAAGCTTGGATTTTGGACGGATTAGCTTCAATACCTCTAGTGGAGACAATGAAACCCAGGAGCTTTTCGGCTGGTATGCCGAAAACGCATTTTTCCGGATTGAGCTTGATGTCGTATGTTCAGAGGTTGTCGAATGTGAGCCTCAAGTCGTCTACCAAAGAGTCGACGTGCTTGGTTTTGACGACCACATCGTCTACATACGCCTCTACTGTTTTGCCGATTTGTTTCTCCAGACATGTCTGAATCATGCGCTGATATGTTGCGCCGACGTTTTTGAGCCCAAAAGGCATTGTGTTGAAACAGAAGGGACCGTATGGTGTGATGAATGCCGTTGCGGCTTGGTCGGACTCCGCCATCTTAATTTGGTGGTAACCGGAGTATGCATCAAGGAAACACAATGACTCGTGTCCTGCGGTTGCATCGATAATTAGATCGATGCAGGGGAGGGGGGAGGGATCCTTTGGTCAAGCTTTATTGAGGTCCTTGAAATCGACACAAAGGCGGTAGGATTTATCCTTCTTTGCTACCATCACCAGGTTTGCTAGCCAGTCCGGGTGTTTTATCTCTCTAATGAATCCGGCCTCCAATAACTTGGCTAGTTCCTCTCACATGGCTTGTCTCTTAGGTTCAAAGAAACGCCGAAGTGCCTGCTTGACCGGCTTGAATCCCTTTAGAATATTGAGGCAGTGCTCGGCCAGCCTGCATGGGATTTCTGGCATGTCTGAAGGGTGCCAGGCAAAAATGTCCCAGTTCTTGCGTAGGAACTCTCGTAGTGCGGCATCTACGTCAGGGTTTAATTGTGCCCTGATGGAAGCTTTTTTTGTAGGGTCTGTTGGACGGATTTGGAATTTGACTATTTCATCCGCCGGTTTATAGGAGGTGGACTTGGATCTCTTATCGAGTATCACATCGTCCCTGTTCACCGTGGAGCGCAGTGCAGTCAGTTTCTCAGCCGCTAGGGCTTCGGATATGGCCTCGAGGGCCAGTGCGGCTGTCTTGTTTTTGGCGCGGAGTGCTGTGTACGGATCACTAGCAAGAGTGATAATTCTGTTGGGCCCGGGCATTTTGAGCTTCATGTACCCGTAATGAGGTATGGCTTGGAAGATTGTGAATGCCTCCCGCCCTAACAGGGCGTGGTAACCGCTACTGAACGGGGCCACTTGGAATGTAGTCTCTTCGGACCTATAATTCTCCGGCGTGCCGAACACCACATCTAGTGTGATTTTTCCTCTAAAGGTTGTGCTGCTTCGCTCGATGCAGTTCCAGTCTATTTCCATTTTTTGAAGGGTTTCCTCATAGATGAGGTTTAATCCGCTGCTGCCGTCCATGAGTACCTTGGTGAGTCGAAAGCCGTTCACAATTGGACTGAGGACCAGTGCAGCTGGTGCTCGGGCTGTTCGGAATTTAGGTTCATCACTGGCATTGAAGGTAATAGCCGTGTCACTCCATGGATTTATTGCTGCTATGTGGCAGATTTCGGCCATGCTGCGGAGTGTTCGCTTGCGCCTATTATTTGACGCAAATGTCTCAAAGACTGTTAACACCATATTGTTATCCACGGGATGGTGCTCTGTGGCATTTGGGATAAGAAGATCCTCACCACGTTTGGCCACCTGCCGGAGTATCCAACATGCTCTAAGGTTGTGCGTTGGTATTGTATCCGTTGTACTATGAATTTTGCAGGGTCCATTGAGCCATCCCTCCAGTACGGTTCCATGCCCTATAGAGGGTTTTTGCTTTTTGGTAGTTGACCCGGGTGTCTTTTGATAGTGCACCCTTTTATTTCCGACTGGGTTCGTATTTAGGGCCGGATTATCCCAAAAGTTTGTTTCGGTTTTCCAGGCACTTTCCATCGCACAGTACTTTCATACTATGGACGCTAAGTCAGCGAAGTGTGATATGTCACGGCAACTTAAGGCGTTAAGGATCCCCTTGTCCATGCAATTATTGTAGAAAAGTGAGATTGCATCTTCCTCACGACAGTCCTTAACCTTGTTCAACACAAGGAGGAATCTGGCCCAATAATGATGTACTGTTTCATGGGTCTCTTGTCTGATGTTGGAAAGATCGCTTATGTTTGGGTGGGTGGGTCGAATTGAATCCGAACCCTTACCCGATCTGGGATCAAGGGGCCGAGGAGTTTCCAATTTTGGAAGTTCCGGTTCCGGGGTGTTACCCGATAATCTTGGCCCGCTGCCTGGCTCTAAGTTCAGGGATTGGATGTTGTCCTTCCGCGAACGGGCAGCCGGCTCGGAGAGCTCGGGAATCCGGACATAATTAGTCCTCAAGATAGAGGAAAGGTCGCCGCATTGTTCCTCCACCACTGCAATATGATGGGTGACCGGTGGAGAGTTAATCTCCCTTTGATCGGGTTTAAGCCCAATCCGATCATAGTCCGTAGCGACTCCCAAGGCGGCGATGCGATCGAAGAGCTCGTTTAAGGAAGCGAGCTCCATTGGATCCATCTGTTCGGCGAGTGCCGATTTCACGTGGAGGTTGTTTTCGATGACCCGAGAAGTCATCATCGGTGCGGCGGCCGAACAGGCGGTCATGATGAAACCGCCTAGCCGGAGAGTTTGGCCAACAGCCAAAGCTCCCCCAACAGTAGTACCGTATTTAAAGATGAGATGAGACATCCTTCCTTCTGGCGATGGCACAGTGGAACTCTCAACGAAAGCACCAATGTCGGTGTCAAAACCGGCGGATCTCGGGTAGGGGGTCCCGAACTGTGCGTCTAAGGCGGATAGTAACAGGAGGCAGGGAACACGATGTTTTACCCAGGTTCGGGCCCTCTTGATGGAGGTAAAACCCTACGTCCTGCTTGATTTATTCTTGATGATATGGGTATTACAAGAGTTGATCTACCACGAGATCGGAGAGGCTAAACCCTAGAAGCTAGCCTATGGTATGATTGTATGTTATTGTGTCCTACGGACTAAAACCCTCCGGTTTATATAGACACCGGAGAGGGTTAGGGTTACACAAGGTCGGTTACAAAGGAGGAGATATCCATATACGTACTGCCTAGCTTTCCTTCCAGGCCAAGTAGAGTCCCATCCAGACACGAGACGAAGTCTTCAATCTTGTATCTTCATAGTCCAACAGTCCGGCCAAAGGATATAATCCGGCTGTCCGGATACCCCCTAGTCCTGGACTCCCTCAGGCGTTCTTACACATTATGAAGGTACATTAAAATGTGCAATAGCCTGGTTTTGCCCACCCTTCTTGGAAGAGGGCCTCTTGTTGGACAATGTGCCATTGAAGCCGGGCTGTGTAAAGTGCCACGTGACTGAAGTAAAGCCTGGATTCAATGAATTTGCCCTGAAGAATATCCTAGGAGACTTTGATGAGCAAAGGACCTTGGGAGAAACACTGTTACATCACATCCAGTGGCCACGAAAGGAAATAGAGTTCATCGATGAGATCCCTGAAACCCAGCCAAGAGCAACCAATGTCGCCCCTCAACCGGTGACGCTCTCCTTGCCACAGCAGCTCTCGCGTGCTTCCCCCAAAGAACCTAATACTCGTAATCAGATGCCTGATGCATCAACCTGTGACCAGCTGGCCCGACTTTGTGCCGTACAGGCCATGTCATCCTCCGCCCCAGAATAGCCAGTGGCAAGGTCTACAACTGCTGAAGATGCACCACCAGTTCAGATGTCGGCCGCTGAAGCAGCGGGGGGAGACCCAGCTGCAGCACATGCTTAGCAGACCAACTTGGTAGAATGGACTACTAAGCAGTATGATGCTTTGGAACCGCCTGCTAAGCAGTCTGTAGGTCCAGAACCGACTGCTCATCACTTAGTCGGTCTGTAGTCGCGTGATCAACATACCAATGCATCAGCACTTCTTGCTCAGCAAACCAACGCATTAGCACAACCTCCTCAACACATCGACAAGTTGGCACCACCTGCGCAGAAACCCGACATAGCTTCAACGCATGGTCATCAGTCTGATGCCTCTGCTCCTATAGCCCAGTAGTCCGTCACAACAGCACCGCCAGCTCAGCGGTCCTACATAGATAAACCGTCTACTAAGCAGTATGTCGAAGCTTCACCGTCTGCTCGGTAGTCTACCTTGCAGCCAACTAGACGTTCTGTCAGAAATGCTTTAAGTACCAAGAAGGAAGCGGCCAAAAAGGCTGCACCCGAGAGGAAGCGCGGCGGGAGAGCGAAGAGGAAAGGGAACGATTGCCTCTTACTTAAAGCACTCATCGCCCAAAACCAAATTAACAGAGGTTGTTCGAATCGGGGAGTCATATTATTTCGGATGGCATGAATGATGGAGAAGTAGAGTTGTTGCTTGCTAACAGTAAAGCAGTCGTACTTGAAGCACGCAATTATGTCCATGGTCAACCATTTATTGTTGGCGAATACTTTGATGAGTGCAGCTCCAGTTGCCGAGAGTAACATGAATATTGCATGGATCTAATGTCAGAAGGTCATCATGGTTTGCTAGTCCACTACAAAAGAGATCATTTCCGACACGATGTTGGTTCCATCAATGTGAGTTTTGAGGACTTACATCTCTTCTTCAACTTCAATGTGCTCGATGCCACTCTTGTCAGATGCCTGATTTTGTAAGTAATTAACAAACTCTGATCAACTTCTCCATACAAGGTTGTAAGTGATAAATAGCTAACTGCATTTTATTCCTCTCGGGGGATTGAACATGCAGAGAAGAAAAAGGGAGAGTGTGTATTTCATAGATCTTGCATTAGCAAATGGCACAACATTAGATGGTAAGGACCTACGGGACTGGGCCATTAACACGGTTGTCCATCTCTTCGAAAACACGTCCCACGCAGAATCATTTCTCTGGCCATATCATGAACGGTAAGTCAAGTAAACAACCACATGTACACTGATTGTCTTTCAGATTGCGACATAATTCATAAGTTCATGGATTTCTTAATATGTAGCGATCACTGGATATTGGTATTCATTGTTCCAAATAAGAACACATTTTACTACATGGATTCTCTCTGAGAGTCAACAAATGCTCAGGATCTAACGCATCTTCAGCAATTCCTGGATAGGTATTCAACTCTATGATGTTGAAATTAATTTGCATTCATATCTGGTTCAATAATTGATGTTGTCAAAATTCATCTTCATTTGCAGTGTGCTCACATTGTGGAAAACTAAACCAGGGAACCTGTTCAAGAGGGAACTACCTTTGCAGCACGAGATCGTTTCTCCGGTAACACACCAAAATCCGTTATTTTTGGAAAATTTATCCAATAGTCTGCAAATATCTTTTCTTACGCTAGTCAAATGTTCAAGCTTCTAAATAACCATGTTTATATTTTTCTCCAAAGAAAAAATTATACATCTAACACCGGTTAGGTTGTTCCTAATAGGATAAATACATGACTAATTCTGTACAAAAAATTTCAGTGTCCTCAGCAACAAGAAGGGACCAACCTTTGTGGATTTTATGTTTGCGCACACATGATCTCCATCTGCAAATCTGTTGATAGTTGTGATGATGCTCGCGAATTAGTACCAGCAAGTCTATCTTAATTAATATCTTCTACTCCACTCATATGGCACATTTTGATCTTAAAAATAATGCAGCTCATCTTAGAACCGAGGACCCCTGAACCGCTCCCGACTGGTGAATTACTGATGGTTCAAGATTTATCAGCGACTTCTTCCTGAATCACTACATCAATCCCACTGGTTATAATGAAGATTTCAACATGCGTTCTCCTGAAACATTAAGTAAGAGTTAGCCGCTAAACATATACGGATGGATCCATTGTTTTCCATCTGATGAGGTCTTCGTATTTCGTACACTATGATTAATTATGTAATGCCTATATGTGTGGACAAATGATTCGAATTTAGCTACCATATCTTCAATTGCAATTGTTGTGAAATTTGATGAATGTCCTTCTTGTGGACACTATTTGTTCAATTGAATATTGTGGTGAATTTCCTATTTTGCATGCCGATTTAAAATGGGATATTTTTGTTTTAACCTAGCAATTTGTCTGCACACGGTTCAACTAAATGAGTGTGTGCGATGCACATCAGAAAGCATACGTCAATCATAGCTGAACCGTCGGTGATACATAGCAGATCGCAAATGATTTGTTGCGCTACTACGTGTGCATAGGGTCACCGGAACCATTTGTGATATCACGGTGTCGCACACGAGAGCTCGGAGTAAACCGTGCCCAATGTAAAATACAATCTCAGTCGTAATTTTTTCAGGAAAAGTGTGGGATCCCAAACAAAAAGCACATGTCACTCTTGCCGCAACCATCGGTGATACACAACAAATCACAAATGGTCTGCATCACTTGTATGTGTGCGAAGGGGCTCCTGAAACATTTGTGATAGAACATTATCGCACACGGTAACTGTTGGGAAACGTGTGCGGTGGAATCATGCATGGCAGATAGGTTCCATAGAAAACACGTGTGCAATGGGGCACATATCGCACATAGTTCATATGTTGGCCCGTGTGCCTTACATATTGTTTCCCAAATTGTTCATTACGACACACCGTTTCGTTTCACCGCGTCATTAGAAACGTTTAATCACCGATCCCACACGTGAGAAAGAATTTAGTGTGTGTTGCATCACACATGATTACACTTTGCATGGCCTCTAGATCATGGCTCCATATCTCCGACGGTTTCTGGGTCATGCGAGAAGAACCCCCTATCACCCACACTCACTTGGCGACAGTTCCAAATGTCGTCGCGGAAAGGGCTTAAAAACCGTGTGTATAGCACAGACGCGTACTAGTGACCCAATAGTTTCTTTAGGGTATCCAATGAAGACGCACTTCTCCGGTTTGGATTCGAGCTTATCAGGCTGAAGCCTTTTGACATAAGTGTCGCATTGCTACCTCTTGAGCTTGCGTTGGTTTTTCCCTTGAAGGAAAGGGTGATGCAGCAAAGTAGCGTAAGTATTTCCCTCAGTTTTGAGAACCAAGGTATCAATCCAGTAGGAGATAACGCAACAAACCACCGAATACCTGCACAAACAAACACCAACTTGCAACCAACGCGACAAAGGGTTGTCAATCCCTTCACTATTATTCGCAAAGTGAGATCTGATTGAGATGGATAAATGATAAAGTAATATTTTTGGTATTTTTGGTTTATGGAATGGAAAGTAAAAGATTTCAAAGTAAGGAAACAACGACAGAAATTGGCAAGTTAACGGGAAACTAATATGTTGTAAAATAGACCCAGGGGCCATAGGTTTCACTAGTGGCTTCTTTCAAGAAAGGAATTATTATAGTGGGTGAACAAATTATTGTCGAGCAATTGATAGAAAAGCGAAAAGTTATGAAGATATCTCAGGCAATGATCATGAATATAGGCATCACGTCCGTGTCAAGTAGACCGAAACGATTCTGCATCTACTACTATTACTCCACACATCGACCGACTCCTGCGTGCGTCTAGAGTATTAAGTTCATAAGAACAGAGTAACGCATTAAGTAAGATGACATGATGTAGCGGGATTAACTCAAGCAATATGATGAAAATCCCATCTTGTTATCCTCGATGGCAACAATACAATACGTTCCTCGCTGCCCCTACTGTCACTAGGAAAGGACACCGCAAAATTGAACCCAAAGCTAAGCACTTCTCCCATTGCAAGAAAAACCAATCTAGTTGGCCAAAAAAAATTGATAGTTCGAAGAGACTTGCAAAGATATAAAATCATGCATATAAGAATTCAGAGGAGATTCAAATAATATTCATAGATAAGCTAATCATAAATCCACAATTCATCAGATCTCAGCAAATACACCGCAAAAGAGTATTACATCGAATAGATATCCAAGAACATCGAGGAGAACATTGTATTGAGAATCAAAGAGAGAGAAGAAGCCATCTAGATACTAGCTATGGACCCGTAGGTCTGAGGGAAACTACTCACGCTTCATCAGAGAGGCAATGGTGTTGATGTAGAAGCTGATACGTCTCCAACGTATCTATAATTTTTGATTGTTCCATGCTATTATATTATTTGTTTTGGATGTTTAATGGGCTTTATTATACCTTTTTATATTATTTTTGGGACTAACCTATTAACCGAAAGCCCAATGCAAATTGTTGTTTTTTTTGCCTACTTCAGTGTTTCAGAGGAAAAGAATATCAAACGGAATCCAAAGGAATGAAACCTTCGCGAGGATTGTTTTTGGAACAAACGTGATCCAGGAGACTTGGAGTGGACGTCAAGGAAGCAGCAAGGTGGCCATGAGGTAGGGCGGCGCGCCCAGGGGGCCAGGCACGCCACCCACCCTCGTGGGCCCATCACAGCTCCACCGACCTACTTCTTTTGCCTATATATACTCTTATACCCTGAAACCTTCAGGGAGAGCAATGAAACACCTTTTCCACCGCCGCAACCTTCTGTACCCATGAGATCCCATCTTGGGGCCTTTTTCGGCGATCTTCCGGAGGGGGATTCGATCACGAAGGGCTTCTACATCAACACCATAGCCTCTTCGATGATGTGTGAGTAGTTTACCACAGACCTTCAGGTCCATAGTTATTAGCTAGATGGCTTCTTCTCTCTCTTTGGATCTCTATACAAAGTTCTCCTCGATCTTCTTGGAGATATATTCGATGTAACTCTTTTTACGGTGTGTTTGGCGAGATCCGATGAATTGTGGGTTTATGAACTTGATTATCTATGAATTTTGTTTGATTCTTCTCTGAATTCTTATATGCATGATTTGATATTTTTGCAAGTCTCTTCGAATTATCGGTTTAGTTTGGCCTACTAGATTGATCTTTCTTGCAATGGGAGAAGTGCTTAGCTTTGGGTTCAATCTTGCGGTGCTCGATCCCAGTGGCAGAAAGGGAAATGACACGTATTGTATTGTTGCCATCGAGGATAAAAAGATGGGGTTTATATCATATTGCTTGAGTTTTATCCCTCTACATCATGCCATCTTGCCTAATGCGTTACTCCGTTCTTATGAACTTAATACTCTAGATGCATGTTGGATAGCGGTTGATGTGTGGAGTAATAGTAGTAGATGCAAAATCGTTTCGGTCTACTTGACACGGATGTGATGCCTATATGCATGATCATTGCCTTAGATATCATCATAACTATGCGCTTTTCTATTAATTGCTCGGCAGTAATTTGTTCAGCCACCATAATACATGCTATCTTGAGAGAAGCCACTAATGAAACCTATGGCCCCTGGGTCTACTTTACATCATATAAGTTTCCAATCTACAATTCTAGTTTACTATTTATTTTGCAATCTTTATTTTCCAATCTATACCACAAAAATACCAAAAATATTTATCTTATTATCCCTATCAGATCTCACTTTTGTAAGTGACTGTGAAGGGATTGACAACCCCTTTATCGCATTGGTTGTGAGGTTCTTGTTTGTTTGTGCAGGTACTAGGTGACTTGCGTGTAGTCTCCTACTGGATTGATACCTTGGTTCTCAAAAACTGAGGGAAATACTTATGCTACTTTGCTGCATCACCCTTTCCTCTTCAAGGGAAAACCAACGCATGCTCAAGAGGTAGCAAGAAGGATTTCTGGCACCGTTGCTGGGGAGATCTACGCACAAGTCAAGACTTACCAAGTACCCATCACAAACTCTTATCCCTCGCATTACATTATTTGCCATTTGCCTCTCATTTTCCTCTCCTCCACTTCACCTTTGCCTTTTCTTTGCCTTCTTCCCGTGCGTATCTTTGTTTGTGTTTCCATGTGCCTTCCATTTGCTTGCATCTTTGCTTGCTAAAATTCTATTGATATGGATCCACTTAAAGTGTTCTACTTGGATCATCTTCGATCCTTATGCGCTCGTGCTGAAACCCCAACTAGCCTAGTTGATGGAAATCTTTAGGTGAGCATGCTCATTTTGTGCGTCACCATTTGTCTGAAAAAGGGAGACTCTTATGGATCAAATAAACAGATTGTTGTGTTATGCTTGGAATCTTTGTGGAATTTATGATTTTACTTGTTGCTCTAAGAACCCTAAAAAACACCTCCCCTACCTATGTGAGTTTAATGATAATGAAATCTTATCTTCTTATGCAAAGGGTGTTTATAGTTACTACGATATCGAACAAATTGAAGAATTTGTTGCTTTCAAGGGTGCTTATGAAGTTGCTTCTTTGATTGAAAAGTATGATATTACTCTCTATGAATCTGAAAATTTTGACATACTTAAATATTGCTATGAAAACTATGCTCATAATGTCTATGTCAAAGAATTTATTGAAAGAATGGCCGCTGCTTTAGAAGAAAATAATGATATGCATCAATCTATAGATAATTATGATTCTGATGATTTGATTGAAATATTCCTTGGTGAACATGATGCTTTCTACTCTTGTGGCCATGATTCCAATATTTATGAAGATGAGTTTGCTATAGTTCCTTATGTTAAACATGAGATCGTCGCTATTGCACCCATACTTGATAGTTTATTCAATGAATAGCATGATCGTAATGATGCTATTATAAATTCTATTAATGTCAATTGTGCTAATAATATGCAAAACTCTAAGCTTGGGGATGCTAATTTTGCTATGTCTACTACTTGTTCCAATGATCATGATTGGGGTGATTCTTCTTATGATCTTGAAAATTTATTTACGCCCCATGATGAATATGAGATTGATAATAATGTTTGCAATAATATTGAAAGTGGGTTTGAAAGAGTGTCAACTTTAGATCCCACATATTTGGAGAATGTTCAATCTTATGAAGTTTTTGATAAAAGTGGGTTTGGAGAGGTCATGACTTTAGTTAATGTTAATCCCACTATTTTGGAAGAGTGTCAACTTTGCATACATGTGGATCCTGTTAAGAATATGTTTTGTGATAGCTATATTGTTGAATTTTCCTATGATCCTACATGTAATTATTATGAGAGCGGAAAATATGGTTGTAGAAATTTTCATGTTACTAAATTACCTATCTTTATGTTGAGATTGCTATTGTTTCTTTCCGCTTCCTTGCATATGCTAGTTTCTGCTTGCCTTGATAATTTGTTTGCCTATAAGATGCCTATGCATAGGAAGTATGTTAGACTTAGATGTGTTTGTCATTCTGTTTCTGTTGTGGCTGGTTTATCGGCTGCTCCAACTGTCCAATCTGTCCCAACAGAGTTAGGCATTCCTTCTGAGCTAGCTAGGGAGTCAATAGCGTCAAGTGTTTTATGATGCTCTATTTGTGCTTCAATTCTTGTCTTTCATGTGAGAATCAATGAAATCTCTTATGCCTAGCTAGGGGCGTTAAACGATAGCGCTTGTTGGGAGGCAACCCAATTTTATTATTGTTCATTGCTTTTTGTTCATTTTTAGTAATAAATCAATCATCTATCCTCTGTTATGATTGTGTTTTTTATGTTTTAATTAGTGTTTGTGCCAAGTAAAGCCTTTAGGATCTTCTTGGATGATTGTTGCTTGATCCTGCTGAAAAAAACAGAAAGTATGCGCTCACGAGAATAATTTTCATTTTTACCATAGGGCGATAAAACACCAATTACAACTGAAGTAGATCAATATAAAAATTATTTAGGTCGTCCTAATTTGTTATAATTTTTCTATTTACAGAAGTATTCGAAACCTTGAGATTACTACATATTGTTCTGTTTTTGACAGATTCTATTTTTCCTGTGTTGTTTGCTTATTTTGATGAATCTATGGCTAGTATCGGGGGGTATGAACCATAGATAAGTTGGAATACATTAAGTTTAACACCAATATAAATAAATAATGAGTTTATTATAGTACCTTAAAGTGGTGATTTGTTTTCTTATACTAACGGAGCTCATGAGATTTTCTGTTGAGTTTTGTGTTGTGAAGTTTTCAAGTTTTTGGGTAAAGATTTGATGGATTTTGGAACAAGCAGTGGCAAGAGCCTAAGATTGGGGATGCCCAAGGCACCCCAAGGTAAAATCCAAGGACAACCAAAATCCTAATCTTGGGGATGCCCCGGAAGGCATCCCCTCTTTCGTCTTCGTCTATCGGTAACTTCACTTGAGGCTATATTTTTATTCACCACATGATATGTGTTTTGCTTGGAGCTTCTTGTATGATTTGAGTCTTTTCTTTTTAGGTTACCACAATCATCCTTACTGTACACACCTTTTGGGAGAGACACACATGAATCGGAATTTATTAGAATACTCTATGTGCTTCACTTATATCTTTTGAGCTAGACAATTTTGCTCTAGTGCTTCACTTATATTTTTTAGAACACGGTGGTGGTTTTATTTTGTAGAGATTATTGATCTCTCATGCTTCACTTATATTATTTTGAGAGTCTTTTAGAATAGCATGGTAATTTTCTTTAGTCCTAATATGATAGGCATTCAAGATGGGTATGATAAAAACTTTCATATAGAGTGCATTGAATACTATGATTCTTGATAGATGTTTTAAGATATAAATGTGGTAATGTTAGGGTCATGCTAGTTGGGAAATTGTGAATTTGAGAAATACTTGTGTTAAAGTTGGCAATTCCCGTATCATGCACGTATGGTAAACGTTGTGTGACAAATTTGAAGCATGGGGTGTTCTATGAGTGCTCTCCTTATGAGTGGCGGTCGGGGACGAGCGATGGTATTTTCCTACCATTCTATCCCTCTAGGGGCATGCGTAGTAGTACTTTGCTTCAAGGGCTAATAAACTTTTGCAATAAGTATATGATTTCTTTATGACTAATGTGAGTCCATGGATCATACGCACTCTTACATTTCCGCAATTTTCCAGCCTCTGCGGTACCGTGCATTGCCCTTTCTCACCTCGCGAGTTGGTGCAAACTTCGCCGGTGCATCCAAACCCCGTGATACGATACGCTCTATCACACATAAGCATCCTTATATCTTCCTCAAAACAGCCACCATACCTACCTATTATGGCATTTCCATAGCCATTCCGAGATATATTGCCATGCAACTTTCCACCGTTCTGTTTATTATGACACGCTCCATCACTGTCATAATGCTTTGCATGATCATGTAGTTGACATCGTATTTGTGGCAAAGCCACTTTCATAATTCTTTCATACATGTCGCTCTTGATTCATCCCATATCCTGGTACACCGCCGGAGGCATTCACATAGAGTCATATTTTTTGTTCTAGAATCGAGTTGTAACATTGAGTTATGAGTAAATAAAAGTGTGATGATCATCATTACTAGAGCATTTTCCCATGTGAGGAAATAAATAAATAAAAAAGAGGCCAAAGAAGTCCAAACAAAAAAATGAGAGAAAAAGAGAGAAGGGACAATGTTACTATCCTTTTTCCACACTTGTGCTTCAAAATAGCACCATGGTCTTCATGATAGAGAGTTTCTTATTTTGTCACTTGCATATACTAGTGGGAATTTTTCATTATAGAACTTGGCTTGTATATTCCAATGACGGGCTTCCTCAAAATGCCCTAGGTCTTCGTGAGCAAGCAAGTTGGATGCACACCCACTTAGTTTCTTTTGATGAGCTTTCATACAATTATAGCTCTAGTGCATCCGTTGCATGGCAATCCCTACTCCTCGCATTGACATCAATTGATGGGCATCTCCATAGCCCGGTTATTAGCCGCGTCAATGTGAGACTTTCTCCTTTTTAGTCTTCTCAGATAACCCCCATCATCATATGCTATTCCACCTATAGTGCTATATCCATGGCTTGCGCTCATGTATTGCGTAAGGGTTGAAAAGGATGAAGCGCGTTAAAAAGTATGAACCAATTGCTCGGCTTGTCATCAGGGTTATGCATGATGGGAGCATTTTGTGTGATGAAAGTGAAACATGGCCAAACTATATGATTTTGTAGGGACAAGCTTTCTTTGGCTATGTTATTTTGATAAGACATAATTGCTTGGCTAGCATGCTTGAAGTATTACCATTTTTATGTCAATATTAAACTTTTATCTTGAATCTTTTGGATCTGAACATTCATGCCACAATAAAGAGAATTACATTGAAAATTATGTTAGGGAGCATTCCACATCAAAAATTCTGTTTTTATCATTTACCTACGTGAGAACGAGAAGGAATTAAACTTGGGGATGCTTGATACGTCTCCAACGTATCTATAATTTTTTATTGTTCCATGCTATTATATTATCTGTTTTGGATGTTTAATGGGATTTATTATACCTTTTTATATTATTTTTGGGACTAACCTATTAACCGAAAGCCCAATGCAAATTGTTGTTTTTTTGCCTATTTCAGTGTTTCGCAGGAAAAGAATATCAAACGGAATCCAAACGGAATGAAACCTTCGCGAGGATTGTTTTTGGAACAAACGTGATCCAGGAGACTTGGAGTGGACATCAAGGAAGCAACAAGGCGGCCACGAGGTAGGGCGGCACGCCCAGGGGGGCAGGCGTGCCCCCCACCCTCGTGGGTCCCTCGTGCTCCACCGACCTACTTCTTTCGCCTATATATACTCTTATACCCTGAAACCTTCGGGGAGAGCAACAAAACACCTTTTCCACCAACGCAACCTTCTGTACCCGTGAGATCCCATCTTGGGGCCTTTTCCGGTGATCTGCCGGAGGGGGATTCGATCATGGAGGGCTTCTACATCAACACCATAGCCTCTCCGATGATGTGTGAGTAGTTTACCACAGACCTTCAGGTCCATAGTTATTAGCTAGATGGCTTCTTCTCTCTCTTTGGATCTCTATACAAAGTTCTCCTCGATCTTCTTGGATATCTATTCGATGTAACACTTTTTGCGGTGTGTTTGCCGAGATCCAATGAATTGTGGGTTTATGAACTTGATTATCTATGAATATTATTTGATTCTTCTCTGAATTCTTATATGCATTATTTGATATCTTTGCAAGTCTCTTCGAATTATCAGTTTAGTTTGGCCTACTAGATTAATCTTTCTTGCAATGGGAGAAGTGCTTAGCTTTGGGTTCAATCTTGCGGTGCTAGATCCCAGTGACATAAAGGGAAACGACATGAATTGTATTGTCGCCATCGAGGATAAAAAGATGGGGTTTATATCATATTGCTTGAGTTTATCCCTCTACATCATGTCATCTTGCCTAATGAGTTACTCCGTTCTTATGAACTTAATACTCTAGATGCATGTTGTATAGCGGTTGATGTGTGGAGTAATAGTAGTAGATGCAGAATCATTTTGGTCTACTTGACACGGACGTGATGCCTATATTCATGATCATTGCCTTAGATATCATCATAACTATGCGCTTTTCTATCAATTGCTCGGCAGTAATTTGTTCACCCACCGTAATACATGGTATTTTGAGAGAAGCCACTAGTGAAACATATGGCCCCGGGGTCTACTTTACATCATATAAGTTTCCAATCTAGAATTCTAGTTTACTATTTATTTTGTAATCTTTATTTTCCAATCTATACCACAAAAATACCAAAAATATTTATCTTATTATCACTATCAGATCTCACTTTCGTAAGTGACCGTGAAGGGATTGACAGCCACTTTATCATGTTGGTTGCGAGGTTCTTGTTTGTTTGTGCAGGTACTAGGTGACTTGCGTGTAGTCTCCTACTAGATTGATACCTTGGTTCTCAAAAACTGAGGGAAATACTTATGCTACTTTGCTGCATCACCCTTTCCTCTTCAAGGGAAAACCAATGCATGCTCAAGAGGTAGCAAAGCCCTCCGTGACCGAATCCCCCTCCGACAGGATGCCGGAAAAGGCCCCAAGATGGGATCTCACGGGAACAGAAGGTTGTGGCGGTGGAAAAGTGGCTTCGTGGCTCCCTTGGAAGTTTTTAGGGTATAAGAGTATATATAGGAGGAAGATCTAGGTCAGGAGGCCACCAAGAGGCCCACAATGTTGGGGGTCACGCCTGGGCATGCCCTCCACCCTTGTGGCCACCTCGTGGCTCTTCTGACTTGCACTCCATGTCTCCTGGATGTCTTCTGGTCCAAGAAAGATCATCGCAAAAGTTTTACGCCGTTTGGTATTCCTTTTCCGCAAAACTCTAAAACAAGGAAAAACAAAAACTGGCACTGGGCTCTAGGTTAATAGGTTAGTCCCAACAATCATATAAAATAGCATATTAATGCATATAAAACATCCAAAACAGATAATATAATAGCATGGAACAATCAAAAATTATAGATACGTTGGAGACGTATCAAGCATCCCCAAGCTTAATTTCTGCTCGTCCTCGAGTAGGTAAATGATAATAATAGAATTTTTTTATGTGGAATGCTACCTAACATATTTTTCCATGTAATTCTCTTTATTGTGGCATGAATGTTCGTATCTGTAAGATTCAAAACAAAAGTTTAATATTGACATAAAAACAATAATACTTCAAGCATACTAACAAATAATTATGTCTTCTCGAAATAACATGGCCAAAGAAAGCTTATCCCTACAAAATCATATAGTCTGGCTATGCTCCATCTTCATCACACAAAATATTTAAATCAAGCACAACCCCGATGAAAATCCAAGCAATTGTTTCATACTTTTGACATTCTCAAACTTTTTCAACTTTCACGGAATACATGAGCGTGAGCCATGGATATAGCATTATGGGTGGAATAGGCAGTGGTTGTGGAGAAGAAAAAAAGAAGGAGATAGTCTCACATCAACTAGGCGTATCAATGGGCTATGGAGATGCCCATTTATAGATATCAATGTGAGTGAGTAGGGATTTCCATGCAACGCATGCACTAGAGCTATAAGTTTATGAAAGCTCAAAAATAAACTAAGTGGGTGTGCATCCAACTCGCTTGCTCATGAAGACCTAGCGCAATTTGAGGAAGCCCATCATTGGAATATACAAGACAAGTTCTATAATGAAAATTCCCACTAGTATATGAAAGTGATATCATAGGCGACTCTCTATCTTGAAGATCATGGTGCTACTTTGAAGCACAAGTGTGGTAAAAGGATAGTAACATTGTCCCTTCTCTCTTTTCTCTCATTTTTAATTTTATTTGGGCCTTCTCTCAATTTTTGGTCTTTTTTTATTTTGTGTCCAGAGCCTCATCTTGACTTGTGGGGGAATCATAGTTTCCATCATCCTTTCCTCACTTGGGACAATGCTGTAATAATGAAGATCATCACACTTTTATTTACTTACAACTCAAAAATTACGAACTCGATACTTAGAACAAAATATGACTCTATATGAATGCCTCCGGTGGTGTACCAGGATCTGCAATGAATCAAGAGTGACAAGTATAAAAAATGCTGAACGTTGGCTTTGCCACAAATACGATGTCAACTACATGATCATGCAAAGCAATATGACAATGATGGAGCGTGTCATAATAAACGGAACGGTGGAAAGTTGCATGGCAATATATATATATATATATATATATATATATATATCGTAATGGCTATGGAAATGCCATAATAGGTAGGTATGGTGGCTGTTTTGAGGAAGGTATATGGTTGGTTTATGGTACCGGCGAAAGTTGTGCGGTACTAGAGAGGCTAGCAATGGCGGAAAGGTGAGAGTGTGTATAATCCATGGACTCAACATTAGTCATAAAGAACTCACATACTTATAGCAAAAATCTATTAGTCATCGAAACAAAGTACTATGTGCATGCTCCTAGGGGGATAGATTGGTAGGAAAAGACCATCGCTCGTCCCCGACCGCCACTCATAAGGAAGACAATCAAAAAATAAATCATGCTCCGACTTCATCACATAACGGTTCACCATACGTGCATGCTACGGGACTCACAAACTTTGACACAAGTATTTTTCAAATTCACAACTACTTACTTGCATGACTCTAATATCACCATCTTCATATCTCAAAACAATCATAAGGAATCAAACTTCTCATAGTATTCAATGCACTTTATATGAAAGTTTTTATTATATCCTTCTTGGATGCCTATCATATTAGGACTCATTTTATAACCAAAGCAAACTACCATGTTGTTCTAAAGACTCTCACAATAATATAAATGAAGTACGAGAGTTCATCAATTTCTATAAAATAAAATCACCGTCGTGCTCTAAAAAGATATAAGTGAACCACTAGAGCAAAATTGCCTAGCTCAAAAGATATAAGTGAAGCACATAGAGCATTCTAATAAATCATGATTCATGCGTGTCTCTCCCAAAAGATGTGTACATAAAGGATTATTGTGGAAAACTAAAAAGCAAAGACTCAAATCATACAAGAAGCTCCAAGCAAAACACATATCATGTGGTGAATAAAAATATAGCCTCAAGTAAAGTTACCGATAGACGAAGAAGAAAGAGGGGATACCTTCCCGGGGCATCCCCAAGCTTAGGATTTTTGACATCCTGGAATATTACCTTGGGGTGCCTTGGACAATCCCAAGGTTAGGCTCTTCCCACTCCTTATTCCATAGTCCATCAAATCCTTACCCAAAACTTGAAAACTTCACAACATAAGACTCCAACAGAAAATCTCGTAAGCTCCGTTAGTATAAGAAAAACACCACTTTTGGTACTATTGTGAACTCATTACTTATTTACATTGGTGTAATATATACTGTATTACAACTTTTCCATGGTTCATACCCCCCGATACTAGCCATAGATGCATCAAAATAAGAAAACAACATGCGAAAAACAGAATCTGTCAAAAACAGAACAGTCTGTAGCAATCTGGATATTTCGAATACTTCAGTAACTCCAAAATTCCTAAAAAATTAGGAAGTCTTATAAAATTTGTTTATTAATACTCTTCAAAAAGAATCAGTATTTTATCGTCCTTCTGTTAAAAATTAAAACTAATCTCCACGGCGTAAAAGTTTCTGTTTTTCAGCAGGATCAAATCAACTATCACCGTAGGCTATCCCAAAGGTCTTACTTGCAACAAACACTAATTAAAACACAAAACCACATCTAACCAGAGGCTAGATGAAATATTTATTGCAAAACAGGACCAAAAAAGCAAGAATGACAAGAATTTATGCACAAAAAGTGTATCACATAGCATGTGAAAAACACATCTAAGTCTAACATACTTCCTATGCATAGGCATCTTATAGGAAAACAAATTATCAAGGCAAGAAAAAACTAGCATATGCAAGGAAGAAGAAAGAAACAATAACAATCTCAACATAACGAGATGTAATTAAGTAACATAAAAAATTCTACAGCCATATTTCCTCTCAGAAAAATTACATGTAGGATCATCATCAAATTCAACAATATAACGATCACATAAAATATTCTCTTCATGATCCACGTACATACAAAGTTAAAGCTCTTCTGAAATAGTGGGATTATCATAAAATAAAGTCATGACCTCTCCAAACCCACTTTTATCAAAAACTTCATAAGATTGAACATTATCCAAATATGTGGGCTCTAAAGTTGACACTCTTCCAAACTCACTTTCAATATTATTGCAAACAATATTATCAATCTCATATTCATCATGGGGCTTAAATAAATTTTCAAGATTATAAGAAGAATCACCCCAATCATGATCATTGCAACAAGTAGTAGACATAGACAAATTAGCATCCCCAAGCTTAGGGTTTTGCATATCATTAACACAATTGACATCAATAGAATTTATAATAATATCATTGCAATCATGCTTTTCATTCAAGGAGCTATCGTCAATCACTTCATACATTTCTTCTTTCAGCACTTCATCACAATTTTTAGATTCACGAATTTCAAGCAAAACCTCATAAAGATAATCTAGTGCACTCAACTCACTAGCAATTGGTTCATCATAATGGGATCTTTTAAAAAGATTAGCAGGTGGATGAGGATCCATATCAATAGATTTTTAGCAAGCGAAGATGCAAGTAAATAAAGGGCACGTGGCAACACGAGCAAACAAAAGGACGAACGGACAAAGGGGCGAAGAAAAGGGCAACCCTTTTTGAAAATCGTTTTAGAAGTGGGGGAAAGGAAAACAAGAGGCAAATCACGAATAATATAATGCAAGAGATGAGAGTTTATGATGGGTACTTGGTATGTCTTGACTTGTCGTAGATCTCCCCGGCAACGACACCAGAAATCCTTCTTGCTACCTCTTGAGCTTGCGTTGGTTTTTCCCTTGAAGAGGAAAGGGTGATGCAGCAAAGTAGTGTAACTGCGTAAGTATTTCCCTTAGTTTTGAGAACCAAGGTATCAATCCAGCAGGAGACAACGCAACAAGCCACCGAATACCTGCACATAGAAACACCAACTTGCAACCAACGCGACAAAGGGGTTGTCAATCCCTTCACGGTTATTCGCAAAGTGAGATCTGATAGAGATGGATACATGGTAAAGTAATATTTTTTGTATTTTTGGTTTATGGAACGGAAAGTAAAAGATTGCAAAGTAAGGAAACGGCGACAGAAATTGGCAAGTTGACGGGAAACTAATATGTTGTAAAATAGACCCAGGGGGCATAGGTTTCACTAGTGGCTTCTCTCAAGAAAGGAATTATTATGGTGGGTGAACAAATTACTGCCGAGCAATTGATAGAAAAGCGCAAAGTTATGACGATATATAAGGCAATGATCATTGAGGGAGTCCTGGATTAGGGGGTGTTCGGATAGCCAGACTATACCTTCAGCCAGACTCCTGGACTATGAAGATACAAGATTGAAGACTTCGTCCCATGTCCGGGAGGGACTTTCCTGCGTGGAAGGCAAGCTTGGCGATACGGATATGTAGATCTCCTACCATTGTAACCAACTCTATGTAACCCTAACCCTATCTGGTGTCTATATAAACCGGAGGGTTTTAGTCCATAGGACAACATAGGCAACAATAATCATACCATAGGCTAGCTTCTAGGGTTTAGCCTCCTCGATCTCGTCGTAGATCAACTCTTGTACTACCCACATCATCAATATTAATCAAGCAGGACGTAGGGTTTTACCTCCATTGAGAGGGCCCGAACCTGGGTAAAACTTCGTGTCCCTTGCCTCTTGTTACCATCCGGCCTAGACGCACAGTTCGGGACCCCCTACCCAAGATCCGCCGGTTTTGACACCGACATTGGTGCTTTCATTGAGAGTTCCTTTGTGTCATCGCCGTCAGGCTCGATGGCTCCTACGATCATCAATAGCGATGCAGTCCAGGGTGAGACCTTCCTCCCCGGACAGATCTTCATCTTCGGCGGCTTCGCACTGCGGGCCAATTCACTTGGCCGTCTGGAGCATATCGAAAGCTACGCCCCTGGCCGTCAGGTCGGATTTGGAAGTTTAAACTACACGGCTGACGTCCGCGGGGACTTGATCTTCGATGGATTCGAGCCATTGCCGAGCGTGCCGCACTGTCCCGACGAGCATGATCTAGCTCTGCCGCCGAACAGTGCCCTGAAGGCCGCACCCGCATCAGCTTCGACCCTTAATTCGGAGCCAACTGCGCCGATCAAGGATGGGCGGTTGGACGCCACCTCGGGGCTGCGATCCCAACGGCAACTGAGCCGAACACCAGCCCCGTACTCTGCGAGACTCGTGACTCCAAGGAGCCAGACTCCTCTCCGGACTCCGAACCCTCTGCGCCCCTGCCGATCGAATCCGATTGGGCACCGATCATGGAGTTTACTGCCGTAGACATCTTTCAGCACTTGCCTTTCGGCGATATCCTGAAGACACTGAAGTCTCTCTCTTTATCAGGAGAGCCCTAGCCGGACTGCGGTCAGCAAGGTTGGGGTACGGACGATGAAGCAATTCAAAGCCCACCCACCACCCACTTTGTAGTCACTGTCGACGATTTAACGACATGCTCGACTTCGACTCCGAAGACATCGACGGTATGGACGCCAATGAAGGAGATGATGAAGAACCAGCGCCTACTAGGCCCTGGAAAGCCACCTCGTCATATGACATATATATGGTGGACACCCCAAAAGAGGGAGATGGCGATGGAACAGCAGAGGATGACCCCTCCAAGAAACAGCCTAAGCGCCGGCGTCAGTGGCGCAGCTCAAAATCCCGCCAAAACAAATACATTGATTCCAGCACGGGAGAAAATAATACTCCAAAAAGTGCCAAAGAAAACCCCCACCAGCAAGATTTAGCACAGGAGGATGGAGAAACCATCCCTCATGAGAGAGCGGCAGACAGAGAGGTCGAGGACGATAATTATATGCCTCCCTCCAAAGACGAGGCAAGCCTCGATGACGACGAATTCGTCGTGCCAGAGGATCCCGTCGAGCAAGAGCGTTTTCAACGCAGGCTTATGGCCATGGCAAGAAGCCTCAATAAAAAACAGCAACAGCTTAGAGCTGATCAAGATTTGCTAGTCGACAGATGGACTGAAGTCCTTGCGGCCGAAGAGCATAAACTCGAACGCCCCTCCAAGAGCTACCCAAAGCGCAGGTTGCTACCCTGATTAGAGGATGAAGCACTTGATGCGGCCGACTGGCCACCTCGTGGCCGTGACAGAGAGGCCTCTCGGCCCTCCACTCAAGCCGCACCCCGTACCAAGGCACGGGAATATGCGCCGGACTTACGAGACATGTTGGAGGACAAGGCAAGGCAAACAAGATCGATCTACGGATCGCGTGGGCGCCCCGCGGCTCGAGATGGTAACCGTCACGCCGGCCACAAATTCGGCAGGGCCGAACACAGTAGACAAAGCTCATTGGAGCTACATCATGATATAGCCCAGTACAGAGGCGCCGCACACCCACTATGCTTTACAGACGAAATAATGGATCATCAAATCCCCGAGGGTTTCAAACCCGTAAACATCGAATCATATGACGGCACAACAGATCCTACGGTATGGATCGAGGATTATCTCCTTCATATCCACATGGCCCGCGGCGATGATTTCCATGCCATCAAATACCTCCCACTCAAGCTTAAAGGACCAGCTCGGCATTGGCTCAACAGCTTGCCAACAGGATCAATCAGTTGTTGGGAGGACCTGCAAGCCGCATTCCTCGACAATTTCCAGGGCACTTATGTGCGACCCCCAGACGCCGATGACCTAAGTCACGTAATTCAGCAGCCAGAGGAATTGGCCAGGCAATTCTGGACACAGTTCCTAACAAAGAAAAATCAAATAGTCGACTGTCCGGACGCTGAGGCCCTAGTAGCCTTCAAGCACAATATCCGTGACGAGTGGCTGGCCCGGCACCTTGGACAGGAAAAGCCAAAATCTATGGCAGCACTCACGACACTCATGACCCGCTTTTGCGCGGGAGAAGACAGCTGGCTTGCTCGTAGCAACAATATGACCAAGAACCCTGGTAATTCGGACACCAGGGACAGTAGTGGCAGGTCACGTCGCAACAAGCAGAAGCGCCGCATTAACGGCGACAATGCTGAGGATACGGCAGTTAATGCCGGATTCAGAGCCTCTAAATCCGGTCAGCGGAAAAAGCCATTCAAAAGGAATCCTAGGGGCCCGTCCAGTTTGGACCGAATACTCGACCGCTTGTGCCAGATACATGGCACCCCCGAAAAGCCGACCAATCACACCAACAGCGATTGTTGGGTGTTCAAGCAGGCAGGCAAGTTAAACGCCAAAGATGAAGACAAGGGGCTGCATAGCAATGATGACGAGGAGCCCCGGCCGCCGAACAACAGTGGACAGAAGGGTTTTCGCCCACAAGTGCGGACGGTGAACATGATATACGCAACCCACGTCCCCAAAACGGAGCAGAAGCGCGCGTTAAGGGACATATACGCGGTAGAGCCAATCGCCCCAAAGTTCAACCCCTGGTCCTCCTGCCCGATCACCTTTGATCGAAGGGACCATCCCACTAGCATCCGTCATGGCGGATTTGCCGCATTGGTTCTAGACCCAATCATTGACGGATTTCATCTCACTAGAGTCCTTATGGACGGCGGCAGCAGCCTGAACCTGCTTTACCAGGATACAGTGTGGAAAATGGGCATAGATCCCTCGAGGATTAAGCCCACCAAAACGTCCTTCAAAGGCGTAATACCAGGTGTAGAGGCCAACTGTACAGGCTCAGTCACACTTGAAGTGGTCTTCGGATCTCTGGATAATTTCCGAAGCGAGGAGTTAATCTGTGACATAGTCCCGTTTCACAGTGGTTATCACGCACTACTCGGGAGAACCGCATTCCCTAAGTTCAATGTGGTACCGCACTACGCATACCTTAACCTCAAGACGCCAGGCCCTCGAGGAGTAATTACGGTCAATGGAAACACCGAACGCTCCCTCCGAACGGAGGAGCACACGGCGGCCCTTGCAGCAGAAGTACAAAGCAACCTCTCCAGACAGTTCTTCAGTCCGGCCACTAAACGACCGGACACCGTCAAGCGCGCCCGGAGTAACCTACAACAAGACCGCCTGGCACGATCCGAGCAGGTGTACCAATGCGGCCCCAACCCCAACCCTCGCAAAAAGGCGACGTCAGTACTTCGCGTACATAACTACGCTCTAGAGATACCATGGGGGAGGGGCACCATCACGGCACGCCCAAAACACGGCTTAAACCGTACCAGGGGCTGCTGATCTTTTAATTTTCTCTTACTTTCAAGACTCCATCCTTCGGAAGGCCTGTTCGGCAGTTCAATTGCCGCACAAACAATGCAAGAACCAGGGAAGCAGACAAGCCACGCCGCATTACGGAACTCCCAGGTGGTCTCTATCATGAGCAGTATACCTGTTCCGCATACTATTCCGCAGCTTGCCCCTGGAACGGACATGTTAACTAGTCCAACCTTCCACTTATCGCATTATTTGTATCGTTCTGCTTTGATCGCAGCCCCTTTTTAATAAACAATGCATAGCTTTCGTCTATTTTTGCATTACCTTTTTTTTCTTTATATATGTACCTTAAACGACATGTTGCACCCGTACATGTTGGTACGGCCAAAATATGCCAGGGGCTTTAGTACCCCTCAATATGGTGTGAGAAGTCCGAACACTTTAACAAGTGCAGCACCCCGAACTTATAGCATTATATGCATCAGCTCCGAATCATGTCTTGGGTCAATAGTTGGGTTTGCCCGGCTCCTATGTTTTGGTGCCTTACGTTCCGCTATATCGGCTAAGGTAGAACTAGGAGAACCACTGCGATTGTGCCCAGTTGAGCTGGGTCGAGCACCTCAGTGGAGAAAGCTAAAACTGAGTGTCATGATGAAGCGAGAGCTGGTCGCTGTTCGAGAGGTTTTTCGAGTCCCTAAAGACTTATGCCGCTTAGGGCGAGGAGCCGACTCTGTCCGGCCAAGGCATGGATAGCGCCCCGAACTCGGTCTTCCGAATACCAGGGGCTTCGCCGAAATTTAAAATTATAGAATTCTATGGCTAAGTGAGAGTGTTCACGCATTATAGTCCGATTGCCTCGTTCGTTGGGCTGAGCGCCTCCCTCGAAGGACCCAAACATGGGAAAAAGAGCGCTCAGGTTTATCCCCGAACACCCCAGCACTAGCGGCACGGGGGCAGAAGCCGACGACTCGCCATCTCTCGGAATTGATAAACAGCCGCACAGAAGGTAATATTTTAAATTCTAACAGCATTGCTTAGCGCATATAAACAAGTTTTCAGCGCACAGGAAAAAACGAGCAAGTTTCACTCAAAAATTACATCCCTAGAACATTCATCCGCCATAAGGCAGGCACCCTTCAGAACATCCTTATAGTAATTCTCGGGCTTGCGATGCTCTTTCCCCGGCGGTGGCCCGTCCTTCACCAGCTTCTCAGCATCCAGCTTGCCCCAGTGCACCTTAGCACGGGCAAGGGCCCTACGGGCACCTTCAATGCAGACGGAGCGCTTGATGACTTCGAGCCTTGGAAAGGCCTCCACCAACCGCCGCACCAGCCCGAAATAGCTCCCAGGTAGAGCCCCTCCAGGCCATAGGCGAACAATGAGGCCCTTCATGGCCTGTTCGGCCGCCTTGTGGAGCTCGACCAGCTGCTTCAGCTGGTCGCTCAGGGGCACGGGGTGTCCGGCCTCAGCATACTGAGACCAGAACACCTTCTCTGTCGAGCTACCCTCCTTGGCTCGATAGAATGCGGCGGCATCTGACACACTCCGGGGAAGATCTGCGAACGCTCCTGGAGAGCTCCGGATTCGGGTAAGTAACAAGTAACTCACGTTTATGTGTTTGCTTTGCATAAAGAATGCCTTAGCCGCCGCTATTTTCTTCACCTCATCCAACTCCTGGAGGGTCTTCTAGGATTCGGCCTTGGCAGACTTGGCATTTTCAATAGCCACCGCGAGCTCGGACGCTCGCGTCTGTGAGTCAAGCTCCAAACTCTCATGTTTTTCCATGAGAGCCTGGAGCTCTTGCCGCACCTTGCCAACCTCGGCCTCATACTTCTCCCGCTCGGTGCGCTCCAAGGCCGCCCTCTTCTCGGCCTCGACCAGCGCTTGCTTAAGGGTCGCCACTTCAGACGTGGCCCCTAAAAATAGCCACGATAATCCTGTCATTCTTTGCAATTGCACCTTTTTATATATATTTAAAAACAAGGTATTTCTTACCTTCATTGTCCTTGAGCTGCTTCTTGGCACGCCCGAGCTCTTGCTCGGACCGCTCGAGGTTCTGCTTTAGCGTATCCACTTCCGCAGTCAGTGCGGCAGACGCAAGCAGAGAAGCCCGCATATGCATATTGACTCATTTTTGTTAGACTCTTGCGAATTCTATTTGATCCTCTATTCGGCTTCTCTCCCCGAACGCCAAACAGAGCATCAGGGGCTACTGTCTATGCGGTACTATTATTAACACATTCTTTACTTACCTCAAAGCCTGTCAAAAGGCTAGTACAAGCTTGAGTCAGTCCGCTCTTGGCGGACTGAACCTTCTGTACCACCGCACTCATAATAGTGCGGTGCTCCTCGTCGATGGAGGCGCCTTGGAGCGCCTCCAACATATTGTCCGGCGCCTCCGGTTGGACGGGGGCCGCCAGCACGGTGGACTTGCTCCTCTTGGAAGGAGGTCCCCCGCCGGACTCTGGAACCTTTGAAGGTTCCGGAGCGGTGTCTGGCCTAGAGCCGGACTTGGAGCCCTGGGGGGTTTCATCCCCTTTACTCCTGGAGTCCGGGAGGTCGCCTTGCGGCGCCTCCAGGACCACCTCCTCTCGGCTTGGAACCTGTTGGGACAACACTTCGGTGTCGTCCGTAGGGCGGGGGGAGGAAGCCGTCGGAAGCGAGTTCACATCCGACGAGTCCAGTGAGCCGCTCGACGATGCGTCGAGCCAGTCTTTGGGTGGGCTGCATAAACATATTCAACGTAAGGGAAAGCTGTGCAATAAACGAATACTATGAATTACTCTGGTATCCAGATACTTACGATTTTGCCAGGGGCTTGGACCTAGGCTGCCACTCCTCTCCGCCGTCGGCGTCGGTGGAGTAGTCCGGAGGGTTTTCCCCTTCTTGGACCCTCTGGCCTCCCCAGAGAGGGCGTCCTTCCTTTTCTTCTCTCCTCCCGCTGGAGGGGGAGAGTTCTCCTCTTCTTCCTCCTCGTCTTCACGGGAGGAATGCGCCTCGGAGCCATCGGATGATGGATCCTACACCTGCTGGCGCCGGGCACTCTTTCGAGTCCCCGCGGCCTTTTTCGCGGCCTTCTTCTCCGGCACCACATAGGGTGCCAGAACCAGCAGCTTCGCCAAGCGAGCGTCCGCTGGGCCTTCGGGCAAAGGAGCCAGACAGTTGATCTGTCCGGACATCACCTGCCAATCCTGTCAAAGGTAAGGGAGCTTAGATCCCGCATGGAGTCAAACTATGAAAAACTGATACCCTGTAAAAGGAAAAAAACAGCTTACCGCGAGAGCGTGATGCTGCACACTGAATCCGCAATCCTCGGTAGCGGATGCGGGAGCCTCGGCGCCTTTGAAAAGCACCTTCCAGGCATCTTCGTACGTCATGTCGAAGAGCCTTGCTCAGAGTTTGGTGTCGTGCCGGGTCGAACTCCCACAGGTTGAAAGCCCATTGTTGACACGTGAGGATCAGGCGGATGAGCATAACCTGGACTACGTTGACAAGTTTGATCTTCTTGTCCGCCAGGGTTTGGATGCATGTTTGGAGTCCGGTCAGCTCTCCTTTTTTACCCCAAGACAGGCCCGTCTCCTTCCAGGAGGTGAGCCGCGTAGGGGGTCCGGATCGAAACTCGGGGGGTGCGACCCATTCGGTGTCGCGCGGCTCGGTGATGTAAAACCACCCCGATTGCCACCCCTTCAGGGTCTCCACAAAGGAGCCCTCGAGCCATAGGATGTTGGCCATCTTGCCCACCATGGCGCCTCCGCACTCCGCCTGGTTGCCATGCACCACCTTCGGCTTGACGTTGAAAGTCTTGAGCCATAGGCTGAAATGGGGGCGGATGCGGAGGAAAGCCTCGCACACGACGATAAACGCTGAGATGTTGAGGACGAAGTTCGGGGCCAGATCGTGGAAATCCAGGCCGTAGTAGAACATGAGCCCCCGGACGAATGGGTGGAGAGGGAAGCCCAGTCCACGGAGGAAGTGGGGGAGGAACACCACCCTCTCATGGGGCCTAGGGGTGGGGATGAGCTGCCCTTTTTCAGGAAGCCGGTACACGATGTCGTTAGAGAGGTATCCGGCCTTCCTCAGCTTTTTGATGTGTCCCTCCGTGACGGAGGAGACCATCCACTTGCCTCCCGCTCTGGACATGGCTGGAGAAGGTTGAGGTGGGGAGTGCGAACTTGGGCGCTGGAGCTCGAGTGCGCAAGAATGGATAGGCGAAGGAGGAAGAAGGCGTAGGTAAAAAGGTGGATCTTTATCCCCTTATATGGGTGGACGCAACTACATGTCCCCACCAGCCTGGTAAAACTCTCTTATCTCCAAGCGCTGTAATCAATGGCGCGGTTGGGTTACCCACGCCCGTATTGATGAGAATCCTGGGATAAGGGGACACGACCTCTGCTTTAACAAGACATGCCAAGGAAACCGCCTCGCATAAATTGCTGAGGTGGGATAATGAAACGACTCGGATAAAGGCTTGGCCGTGGTTTGTCACGCTACGGAATACGTCAGCAGATTAGATTGGTGTAAATATTATTCTCTCTATGGCAATATGTGGAAACTTATTTTGCAGAGCCGGACACTATCTTTGTGTTCAAAATCTTCTACGAAGTACTTGGAGGAGGAACCCACCTTGCAATGCTGAAGACAATCTGCGCGCCGGACTCGTCGTCATTGAAGCCTAGTTCAGGGCTACTGAGGGAGTCCTGGATTAGGGGGTGTTCGGATAGCCGGACTATACCTTCAGCCGGAATCCTGGACTATGAAGATACAAGATTGAAGACTTCGTCCCGTGTCCGGGAGGGACTTTCCTTGGCGTGGAAGGCAAGCTTGGCGATGCGGATTTGTAGATCTCCTACCATTGTAACCGACTCTATGTAACCCTAACCCTATCCGGTGTCTATATAAACCGGAGGGTTTTAGTCCGTAGGACAACATAGACAACAATAATCATACCATAGGCTAGCTTCTAGGGTTTAGCCTCCCCGATCCCGTGGTAGATCAACTCTTGTACTACCCATATCATCAATATTAATCAAGCAGGACGTAGGGTTTTACCTCCATCGAGAGGGCCCGAACCTGGGTAAAACTTTGTGTCCCTTGCCTCCTGTTACCATCCGGCCTAGACGCACAGTTCGATACCCCCTACCCGAGATCCGCTGGTTTTGACACCGACAATCATGAATATAGGCATCACGTCCGTGTCAAGTAGACCGAAATGATTATGCATCTACTAGTATTACTCTACACATCGACCGACTCATGCCTGCATCTAGAGTATTAAGTTCATAAGAACAGAGTAACACATTAAGTAAGATGACATGATGTAGTGGGATTAACTCAAGCAATATGATGAAAACCCCATCTTGTTATCCTCGATGGCAACAATACAATACGTGCCTTGCTACCCCTACTGTCACTGGGAAAGGACACCGCAAGATTGAACCCAAAGCTAAGCACTTCTCCCATTGCAAGAAAAACCAATCTAGTTGGCCAAACCAAATCGATATTTCGAAGAGACTTGCAAATATATCAAATCATGCATATAAGAATTCAGAGGAGATTCAAATAATATTCATAGATAAGCTGATCATAAATCCACAATTCACCAGATCTTGGCAAACACACCGCAAAAGAGTATTACATTGAATAGATCTCCAAGAACATCAAGGAGAACATAGTATTGAGAATCGAAGAGAGAGAAGAATCCATCTAGCTACTAGCTATGGACCCGTAGGTCTGAGGTAAACTACTCACGCTTAATCGAAGAGGCAATGGTGTTGATGTAGACGCCCTCCGTGATCGAATCCCCCTCCAGCGGGATGCCAGAAAAGGCCCCAAGATGGGATCTCATGGGCACAGAAGGTTGCGGCGGTGGAAAAGTGGTTTCTTAGCTCCCCTAGAAGTTTCAAGGGTATAAGAGTATATATAGGAGGAAGATCTAGGTCAGGAGGCCACCGAGGGGCCCACAAGGTTGGGGGCGCGCCCTCCACACTTGTGGCCGCCTCGTGGATCTTCGGACTTGCACTCCAAGTCTCTTGGGTGTCTTCTGGTCCAAGAAAGATCATCGCGAAAGTTTTATTCCGTTTGGAATCCATTTGGTATTCCTTTTCTACGAAATTCTAAAACAAGGAAAAAATAGAAACTAGCACTGGACTCTAGGTTAATAGGTTAGTCCTAAAAATCATATAAAATAGCATATTAATGCATATAAACACATTCAAAACAGATAATATAATAGCATGCAATAATAAAAAATTATAGATACGTTGGAGACGTATCATGCATCCCCAAACTTTAAGAAACGACAGCTTAGGTTTCTTGCTGAACCATAGTTCATACGGTGTCGTCTCAATGGATTTAGACTGTGCCCTATTTAACGTGAATGCGGCTGTCTCTAATGCATACCCCAAAAGGATAGTGGTAAATCGGTAAGAGACATCATAGAACGCACCATATATAATAAAGTACTATTTCGACATTCGGACACACCATCACGTTGTGGTGCTCCAGGTGGCATGAGTTGTGAAACGATTCCACACTGTTTTAAATGAAGTGCAAACTCATAACTCAAATATTTGCCTCCGCGATCAGATCGTAGAAACTTTATTTTCTTTTTATGATGACTATCCACTTCACTCTGAAATTCCTTGAACTTTTCAAATGTTTTAGACTTGTGTTTCATCAAGTAGATATATCCATACCTACTCAAATCGTCTATGAACATCAGAAAATAACGATACCCACCGCGTGCTTCAACACTCATCGGACTGCATACATCGGTATGTATTATTTCCAATAAGTCATTAGCTCGCTCCATTGTTCTGGAGAATGGAGCTTTGTCATCTTGCCCATGAGGCATGGTTCGCAAGTATCAACTGATTCATAATCAAGTGATTCCAAAAGTCCATCCGTATGGAGTTTCTTCATGTGCTTTACATCAATATGACCTAAACGGCAGTGCCACAAGTATGTTGTGCTATCATTATCAACTTCACATCTTTTGGCATCAATATTATGAATATGTGTATCACCACGATTGAGATTCAACAAGAATAGACCATTCATCAAGGGTGCATGACCATAAAATATATTACTCATATAAATAGAACAGCCATTATTCTCAGATTTAAATGAATAACCGTCTCGCAATAAACAAGATCCAAATATAATGTTCATGCTCAATGTTGGCATCAAATAACAATTATTGAGGTCTAAAACTAATCCCGAGGGTAGATGTAGAGATAGCGTGCCGACGGCGATCATATCGACCTTGGAACCATTCTTGACGTGCATCGTCACCTCGGCCGTAGCCGATCTTCGTTTATTCTGCAGCTCCTGTTTTGAGTTACAAATATGAGCAACCGAATTGTATCAAATACCCAAGCGCTAATACGAGTATTAGTAAGGTACACATCAATAACATGTATATCAAATATACCTTAGTTCACTTTGCCATCCTTCTTATCCGCCAAGTATTTGGGGAAGTTCCGCTTCTAGTGACCACTCCCTTTGAAGTAGAAGAATTCAGTTTCAGGATTGGGTCCAGTTTTGGGCTTCTTCACGGGAGTGGCTACTTGCTTGCCATTCTTCTTGAAGTTCACTTTCTTTCCCTTGCCCTTTTTCTCGAAACTAATGGTCTTGTTAACCATCAATACTTGATGCTCCTTCTTGATTTCTACCTCCGCCGCCTTAAGCACTGAGAAGAGCTCACGAATCATTTTCGTCATCCCTTGCATACTATAGTTCATCATGAAGCCTTTGTAGCTTGGTGGCAATGACTGAAGAACTCTGCCAATAACACTCTCAACTAGAAGATCAATTCCCAGCTGAGTGAAGTGGTTATGATACCCAGACATTTTGAGTATGTGTTCACTAACAGAACTATTCTCCTCCATCTTGTAGCTATATAACTTGTTAGAGACTTCATATCACTCAACGCAGGCATGATGTCTGCTAGAACTACGTCGGTATTTACCCAAAGAGGAAGGATGATGCAGCACAGCGACGGTAGGTATTTACCTCGGTGATGAGACCAAGGTTATCAAACCAGTAGGAAAACCAAGCAACACTACGTAAACAACACCTACACACAAATAACAAATACTCGCAACCCGACGTATTAAAGGGGTTGTCAATACCTTTCAGGTAACGGCACCAAAAATTGGCAAACGGACGCGAGAGAGTTGTAAATATTGATAGATCGAACGCCAAATAAAATAAAGTGCAGCAAGGTATTTCTGTATTTTTGGTTTAATAGATCTGAAAATAAAAGCAAAGGAAAATAGATCGCAAAGGCAAATATAATAAAGAAAAGACCCGGGGGCCGTAGGTTTCACTAGTGGCTTCTCTCGAGAAAAATAGAAAACGGTGGGTGAACAAATTATTGTTGGGCAATTGATAGAAATTCAAATAATCATGATGATATCCAAGCAATTATCATTATATAGGCATCACGTCCAAGATTAGTAGACCAACTCCTGCCTGCATCTACTACTATTACTCCACACATCGACCGCTATCCAGCATGCATCTAGTGTATTAAGTTCATGGAGAAACGGAGTAATGCAATAAGAACAATGACATGATGTAGACAAGATCTATTTATGTAGAAATAGACCCCATCTTGTTATCCTTAATAGCAACGATACATAAGTGTCGGTTCCCCTTCTGTCACTGGGTTCAAGCAGCGTAAGATCAAACCCATCACAAAGCACATCTTCCCATTGCAAGATAAATAGATCAAGTTGGCCAAATAAAACCCAAATATCAGAGAAAAAATACGAGGCTATAAGCAATTATGCATATAAGAGATCAAAGAAGACTCAAATAATTTTCATGGATAAAAAGATAGGTCTGATCATAAACTCAAAGTTCATCCGATCCCAACAAACACACCGCAAAAAAGGGTTACATCATATGGATCTCCAAGAGACTATTGTATTGAGAATCAAACGAGGGAGAGGAAGCCATCTAGCTAATAACTACGGCCCGTAGGTCTACAAAGAACTACTCACGCATCATCGCAGAGGCACCAATGGGCATGATGAACCCCTCCGTGATGGTGTCTAGATTGGATCTGTGGTTTCTGGAACTTGCGGCCGCTGGAATTGATTTTCGTCGACTCCCCTAGGGTTTCTGGAATATTGGGGTATTAATAGAGTAAAGAGGCAGTCCGGGGCACCCGAGGTGGGCACAACCCACCAGGGCGCGCCTGGGCCTCCAGGCGCTCCCTGGTGGGTTGTGCTCCCCTCGGAGCACGCCCCAGGCGCTTCTCTGGCCCACTGGATGTCTTCTTGTCCATCAAAAATCCATAAATTTTTTGCTGCGTTTGGACTCCGTTTGGTATTGATTTCTTGCGATATAAAAAACATGCAAAAACAGCAACTCGCACTTAGCACTATGTCAATAGGTTAGTACCAAAAAATGATATAAAATGACTATAAAACATCCAAGAATGATAATATAACAGCATGGAACAATAAAAAATTATAGATACGTCGGTTGTGCTCCCCTTGTAGCACCCCAGGCGCTTCTCCGGCCCATTGGATGTCTTCTGGTCCATAAAAAATCCACAAAAAGTTTTGCTGCGTTTGGACTTCGTTTGGTATTGATTTCCTGCGATGTAAAAAACATGCAAAAATAGCAACTGGCACTTGGCACTATGTCAATAGGTTAGTACTAAAAAATGATATAAAATGACTATAAAATGATTATAAAACATCCGAGAATGATAATATAACAACATGGAACAATCAAAAATTATAGATACGTTGGAGACGTATCAAGGCATTAGCTTGAAATATCAACTTCAACTCTGGGAACATCTCATATGCTCCATGATGTTCAAAACGTATTTGAAGTCCCGGTTCTAAGCCATAAAGCATGGCACACTGAACTATTGAGTAGTCATCAGATCGAGTCTGCCAGACGTTCATAACATCTACAGTAGCTCCTGTAGCAGGTATGTCACCGAGCGGTGCATCAAGGACGTAAATCTTCTGTGCAGCAATGAGGATAATCCTCAAATTACAGACCCAGTCCGTGTAGTTGCTACCATCATCTTTCAACTTAGTTTTCTCTAGGAACGTATCAAAAAAATGGGAAGCTACATCACGAGCTATTGAACATTATTTGCAAAGAGATTTTGACTATGTTCATATAAACCTTAGTTCAACTAATCAAATTACTAATGAAATCCCACTTGAATAAACATCCCTTAAGTTATCTAAGTGATACATGATCCAAATCAACTAACCCATGTCCGATCATCACGTGAGATTGGGTAGTCATCAATGGTGAACATCTCTATGTTGATCATATCTACTATATGACTCACGTTCGACCTTTCGGCCTCCAATGTTCCGAGACCATGTCTGTACATACTAGGCTCGTCAAGTTTAACCCAAGTATTCAGCATGTGCAAACCGTCTAACACCTGTTCTATGTGAACGTAGAGTCTATCACACCCGATCATCATGAGGTGCTTCGAAATGACGAACTTTGGCAACGGTGCATACTCAAGGAGAACACCTTTATCTTGAAATTTAGTGAAGGGGTCATCTTATAATGCTACCGCCGTTCTAAGAAAAATAAGATGCATAAACGATAAACATCACATGCAATCAAAATATGTGACATGATATGGCCATCATCATCTTGTTTTTTTATCTCCATCTCCAAAGCATCGTCATGATCTCCATTATCACCGGCTCGACACCTTGATCTCCATCGTTCCGTCGGGGTTATCTTGCCAACTATTGCTTCTACAACTATTGCTAACTCATAGCGATAAAATAAAGAAATTTACATGGCGTTTGCATTTCATACAATAATTAAGAGACAACCCTAAGGCTCCTGCCGGTAGTCGATATTACAAAACATGATCATCTCATACAACAATGTATATCACATCACAACATGCCATGCAAAAACAAGTTAGACGTCCTCTACTTTGTTGTTGCAAGTTTTACATGGTTGCTACGGGTTTCTAGCAAGAACCGTTCTTAACTACGAAAAACTGAAGTAGTGATTATCAAGTTTGTTGTTTTAACCTTCTTCAAGGACCGGCCATAGTCAAATTTGATTCAACTAAAGTAGGAGAAACAGACACCCGCCAACCACCTTTATGCAAAAACAAGTTGCATGTCAGTCGGTGGAACCGGTCTCATGTGCGTGGACATGTAAGGTTGGTCCGGTCCGCTTGATCCCACAATACCGCCGAATCAAAATAAGATGTTGGTGGTAAGTAGTACGACTATCACTGCCCACAACTCTTTCTGTTCTACTCACGCATATCATCTACACATAGACCTAGCTCGGATGCCACTATTGGGGAACGTTGCATGGAAAACAAAAAAAAATTCTATGCACACGCAAGATATATCCATGGAGATGCATAGCAACGAGAGGGGAGAGTGTGTCTACGTACCCTCGTAGACAGTAAGTGGAAGCGTTTATTAACGCGGTTGATGTAGTCGAACTTCTTCGCGATCCAACCGATCAAGTACCGAACGTACGATACCTCTGCGTTCAGCACACGTTCAGCTCGGGGACGTCCTCGCCTTCTTGTTCCAGCAAGACGGGCGAAGTAGTAGGTGAGTTCTGGCAGCACGACGGCGTGGTGACAGTAGTGGTTATGCTATCTCCGCATGGCTTCGTCTAAGGACTACGAAAATATGACCGAGGGACGAAATTGTGGAGAGGGGCTCTGCACACGGCTAAGAGATTGTCGTGGTCTTATGTGGCGCCCCCTTCCCTCATATATATATATATATATATATATATATATATATATATATATTATATATATATATAAGGCAGCCAGGAGGTGCCCCCAAGGGAGGCCAAATCCTCCTTGGGCTTCTTCCCTAGCCGCCCCTTACCATATTTGCCCGAGGGGGAAAGGAAGGGGAAGGAGAGGAAGGCAGGGGGAGGTCGAATCCCCCTCCTTCCTTTTCTCCCCTTGGACGGCTGCCATAGGAGGGGTGCGCCGGCCCCTTGTGGGCTAGTGTGCTCCTCTTACTTGGCCCATATGGCCCATATACCTCCCGGGGCTTACCGGAACCCCTTCCGGTGATCTGATGATTACCCGGTACCTCCCGGAACTCTTCTGGTGTCCAAACATCATCATCCTATATATCAATCTTTACCTCTGGACCATTCTGGAGCTCCTCGTCATGTCCATGATCTCACCCGGGACTCCGAACAACATTAGTTCACCAAACCATATAAATCATATAACACTATATTGCCAAGGAACGTTAAGCGTGCGGAACCTACGGACTCGAGAACTATGCAGACATGACTGAGACACCTGTCCGGTCAATAACCAATAGCGGAACCTGGATGCCCATATTGGTTCCTACATATTCTACGAAGATCTTTACTGGTCGAACCTTATGACAACATATGTAATTCCCTTTGTCTATCGGTATGTTACTTTCCCGAGATTCGATCGTAAGAATCTCTATACCTAGTTCAATCTCGTTACCGGCAAGTCTCTTTACTTGTTCCATAATACATCATCTTGCAACTAACTCCTTAGTCACTTTGCTTGCAAGCTTCTTGTGATGTGTATTACCGAGAGGGCCCAGAGATACCTCTCTGATACACGGAGTGACAAATCCCAATCTCGATTCACGCCAACTCAACAGACACCTTCGGAGATACGTGTAGAGCATCTTTATGATCACCCAGTTACGTTTTGACGTTTGATAGCACACAAGGTATTCCTCCGGTATTCGGGAGTTGCATGATCTCATGGTCGAAGAAATATGTATTTGACACTAAGAAAGCAGTAGCAATAAACTGAACGATCATATGCTAAGCTAACGGATGGGTCTTGTCCATCACATCATTCTCCTAATGATGTGATCCGGTTATCAAATGACAACTCATGTCTATGGTTAGGAAACCTTAACCATCTTTGATCAATGAGCTAGTCTAGTAGAGGCTCACTAGGGACACGGTATTTGTTTATGTATCCACACATGTATTTAAGTTTCCGGTCAATAAAATTCTAGCATGAATAATAAACCTTTATCATGATTAAGGAAATATAATAATAAGCATTTTATTGTTGCCTCTAGGGCATATTTCCATCATCTTCAACATTAAGAGATGCAATCAGATTTTCAACTAATATCTCATGTCTCTTATGTTTCAGAGTTGTGGCAAAATTCCTCCATGAAGGAGGCAACTTTGCAATCATCCACCCAGCCACGAATCTGTCAGGTAGAACACACTTAAGGAGTTCAAGTTTCTTCACAATGCACTGTATCTCATGATCTTGTTCGACCCCAGAATGGTTATTCACCATCTTGTAGTCATGGAAACTCTCCATGATGTACAGTTCACTACCTGCATATGTTGCACCAAATTTTGCATTCAGTGCATCCCACTGTGTCTTTCCATCATCTATGTGCATGCACACATCACACAGACGGTCAGCAAGAACACTCAGAATGCATCCCACAAACATAGTATTGGCTTCCTGGAATTTTCTCTGGTCTTCGTCAGACATTCCCTCTAAGCACCAACACTAACTTGGAACACTTTCAGAGCAGTAAGCCAGAGCGTGGTCTTCACCTGCCACCTATTAAAGTGCACACTGGTAAACTTGTCCGGCCTCAGTGCATCAATGAATCCAGCCATAGTTAACTCAGGAAATTGCCTACATTTAGGTTTTTGGATTGTTGGAATAATAGGCAAGTTCATGATCAATTCTAGTAAATAATTCATAACTAAGACAGAAACTAACATGCAACAATCTAGCAAACTAGAAGAGCAACAAATCATGTACAGCATCATCGCCCAGAAAATAGCAACTTCAGAGAGAGACATGAACAGATCACATTGACATACTGTTTGGTTGTTGCAGCAGGAGTGGCGGTGTTGATGACGATGTTGGTGATGATCTGTTGTTGACAACAATGAGTAGCACCGCCTGGCTTGGATGGAAGACGACTCGTGATGACGAAGTTGAGCAGTCGTGTAGAGCGCTTCCCAAAAACCTAATCCGTCCTCTCCCGGTGGAGGATCGCAAAGACGAACGGTTCCAGAGACCTGCTCTCCCACACACCGATGCACGTCGGCATGCGGAATAGAGTAGACTACGGTGGAGGCACAAGTTGTGTGACAAGGAAAAAACCTAGATACTTTCGGTATGTCTTTGTCCGCGGTGGTAGCAGTATATAGGAAGCTGCGCCCCTGCAAGGCAATGGACCGTATTTCGGTGGACCATTCACGCGCATGTTGCACATACGCCTCGCCTCGCCTCAACATGCCATGCCACGCTATGGCCTGGCTAGGTGAGCCAGCACATGCATGTGGTCTTCCCTTTCTCTTCTCAACACACCACTTAGAGTGGTGGAGAGAACCCACTATATAAAGGGGTCCAACTCTTCTTCAACTTCTGGGGTGGGACTAAACTTTAGTACCACCACTTGCCATTTTACACATGGGCTCATTTGAGATTTCAGATTTTGTTAATGGGTCAGGCCCATTAATTCTAACACCAGCATGCATCTTAAGGTATTAACTTCATAACAAATAGAGTAATGCTTGAAGCATGATGACATAATGTAGACAAAGTAATACCACATAATATGTTTGAACCCTGCGGTTTTACCCTTAGTAGCAATAATACAATATGTTCCTTGCGATTCCTCCTATCACAGAGTAAGGACGCCGCAAGATTGAATCTACTACCAGATACCTTTCTCACTGAAAATAAATCAATCTAGACGGCCAGAAAAGATAGATAGATTGGAGAGAAATACAAGGCTATAAAATCACACATAATAAATCAGAGAAGACTCGGTTACTTTCAATGAATAATCTGATCATAAACCCACAATTCATCGGATCCCAACAAACATACCGGAAGAATTACATCGAATAGATCTCCAAGGAGATCATTGTATTGAAGATCAAAGAGAGAGAGAGAGAGAGAGAAAGTCATCTAGCTACTACTATGGGCTCGCGGGTCCTGTGAGGACTACTCACACAATATCATGGAGGCATCAAGGTCGATAAAGATGGCCTCCCCAATGGTTTCCCTCTCTGGCAGAGTACTGGCAAAGGCCTCCAGATGAAGAACAGAGGCTTGCAGCAGCAGAATAATTGTTTCGGGTCTCGCTCTGGTGTTTTTTTGCATTTTAGGAAATTTACAATGCTGAAATTAGCTCAAACAGAGCCACGTGGGACCCACAAGCTCACTAGACGCACCACTCGGGGCCACGCCTCCTGAGCTTGTGCCTCTCCCAATTATTGTTTGATACTCCCTTGAACCATCTAGGGTCTCTTCTGGTCAAGAAAAAATCACCGTAAAGTTTCATCGTGTTTGGACTTCCTTTGGTATTGTTTTTCTGCAAAACAAAGAAATAGGCAGAAACATAAATTGGCACTAGGCACTAGGCTAATAGGTTAGTTCCAGAAAAGGATATAAAATTCCATATAAAGTATACAAAATTGGTAATATAGTAGCATGAAGTAATAAAAAACTGTAGATACGTTGGAGACATATCAGCATCCCCAAGCTTAATTCCTCATCCTTGACTAGGTAACAACAGAAATTTTGATGTGGAATGCTACCTAACACGTCTTATCATGTAATTATTTTACAGTACAAATATTGGGAAGCGATGATTTGTTCGATATCAAAAGTGATAATATGTATGAATGCTAGAAAGTAATCATTACTCTTCAAAAGAACACTAAAGAATGTTATCCCTACTCATTTAATAATGTAAGCATGGCATAACTCGGTCTTCCTAGCATAAAGTATAAATCACGAGCACTCCGGTGCCAAACCAAGCAATTGTATCTTAGTTTTTCTTGCTTCAGATTTTTCAATCTCACCCAATACATGAGCGTGAGTCATGGACTTAGCACTACGGGTGGCAAAAAGAATGATGGTAGAGGTGTGTACGGGAAGAAAAAAGTTTGACAGAGTCTCGCATCGGCTCGGCGGATCGTTAAGCAGTGGAGAGGCCTTACAATCGATATCAATGCGAGGAGTAGGGTTTGCCATGCAATGGATGCACTAGAGTTATAAATGTATGAAAGCTCTCTATATGAAACTAAGTGGGTGTGCATCCAACTTGCTTGCTCATGAAGACCTCGAGCATTTGAGGAAGCTTGTCATCGAAATATACAAGCCAAATTATATAATGTAAAAAAATCACACTAGTATATGAAAGTGACAAATCAAGGAACTATCTGTACGAAGAACATGGTGCTACTTTAAAGCACAAGTGTGGAAAAAGGATAGTAGCATGCCCCTTCTCTCTTTTTCTCTCATTTTTTCATTTTTATAATAATATCATGAACATCATCCCCACTTTTTCGTGGACTCAATAGTCTCCATCATTCTTTACCTCACTGGGAGGATGCTTTAATAATTGTTATCACACTTTTAATTACTTACAACTTGATAAACTAAAAAATGACTCTATATGAATGCCTCTCCTAGTGTATCAGGATGTGCAATGATCTAACAGAACATGTATAGCAATAATGAACGGTGGCTGTGCCACAAATATCATGTCAGCTCTATATGATCATGCAAAGCAATATGACAATGAACACTCAAGTCATGTGAATAGTAACGGTGAAAGTTGCATGGCAATATATCTCGGAATGGTTATGGAAATGCCATAATAGGTAGGTATGGTGGCTATATTGAGAAATGATATAATAAGGCTTATGTGTGATAGAGCATATCATATCATGGGATTTGGATGCATTGACAAAGTTTGTAGCACTTCTCGAGGTGAGAACGGGCAATGCACGGTACCGAAGAGGCTAGCAAATTATGAATAGGTGGGAGTGCTTATGTCTACAAACTCACATTGGTCATAAAGAACTCATATACTTATTGCGAAAATTGAAAAGCCCTCGAAGCAAAGTACTACTCACATGCCCCTAGGGAGGAGGTTGGTAGGAGTTAACCATTTGCGCGCCCCCGGTCGGGACAACACAAAGGATTTTGATCAAGGATAAATTACACTCAGACTTCCCTGCTATATTTGGAATATTTGAATATGATGGACATTCCAATGTTGATAAATGTTGCATATGCATATATGCATATTTGATGAATGAATGGAGAATCAAGAGTGAAGAATGCATAATTCAATATTGATGATGAATGAATGTTGTTGAATGAATGATGTTGATATTTGATGATTGAATGTTGTTGATATCACTTGATTATATTTTTTGTTTAGTTAGTACTATATTTAGCGGATTATATGCATATAGAATGAATGTCGATAAATAAATGTTGTTGTCAAAAATTTAACTTGAACTGGCAACTGTTTTAGGAGAACCCTTAATCCGAACATCGGCACTAAGTACACCATGCTTGACCCTGCGTTCGACAACGATCATCGCACACGTTTTATCGAGAATGGAGCGATAATGACTATAGTCAAGTTCTTGCAAAAAAATTGGCTTTGCAAAAATAAGTTACTAACTATTTTTCATCTAAATTTTGGCAGATGCTACCACCATTGCATATGAAGGGTCACGCGAAAGCATGCCAGATGCATACGACATCCACTACGAGCCATACTTCAAGAGAGCTGGGCTGCTGCCATTTGTGCTTTAGTTCAAGCGTGCGCCGCACACGCTCGTCCACTTAGCTCTCACAGCCTTGGCAGACCATTGGCGACCCGAGAGGCATAGTTACCATCTCCCATGTGGTGAGATGACAGTGACCCTCGAGGACTTCGGCATGATCACAGCCCTACCGCTCCAGGTACGGGCTCTCACTGGGCGAGTGGGGAGGAACAACTGGCGGGAGAGGGTTGTCATCCTCATCGGTGATTGTCCCACCTCCATCTGTCATGAGGCCTACGGCATGGTGGATAATCAAACATACGGTATACCTCTAATATGGCTCTTTGCCAACCAGTCCGGATGCCCACAAGATGCCGACGCCCGGACCGTGGAGCAGTAGGTAAGGGCCTACTTGCTGTATCTCCTTACAGAGGTCATGTTTCCAGACTGCTCGGGGAACACTGCCCTATGGATGCATCTGGACTTCCTGTCCATCTGGGACGTAGGGTACAGCTGGGGGTCTGCCGACCTAGCGTACCTATACCATTCGGTAAGAAGTTATCTCCATATTCGTTTATGGACGTATGTATGCTTCTTTGAATTGCGTTATCTAATCATTAATTGGCATTTGTAGCAGGATGACGCATGTAAGAGGACTGGAGCTACGTTCGTATGTGTGGATGTGCCTGGGCCCTCTCGATTTCGATGTGGGAGCGATTGCCGGTGGGTCATCCTGAGAAACTTAGACGGCGTCCATGGACAGATTATGGCAATGAAGGCGACAATACTCGATACTTGACCGTAGTATACTCTTGGGACATCGTTAAAGTCTTCACAGACAATGCCACTGTATTGTACAAGGCCTTCACCAACGAGCTGGACAACCTGGCATATCACTAGGTAAACTACTTGCTGGTGTTTTCTCGTAGCCACTTTCATGGTTACTTACCAATCCTTCTGCAGGTTAATTGATGGCCATATCACGAGAGAGTCTGGGGTCAATACCTATACCCGCCTACCGCCAGGCTCGTTGACGGAGGGTTGCATAGCCTACCACGAGGACGGCTGGCGGCAGGGTGCACTGCGTACGCACAATTTCCCCCCTCCCTAGATACAGTACAAGTTTGTGGGGTTTTTTAGGGGGGGGTCCTTCCTACTGGCACCCACTTTGGCAGTGAGGTTTTACATACCTATCGCCCTCCAATCATGCATGTCTGGCGGTAGGACATTAATCTACGTCAGGCCCACCCACCAGATGACGGTGGCTGCCGTTAACCCTACCGCCAGGGGCCTCGGCAGTAGGCAGTTATATCCTAGTGTCATCAACCCTGACGGTAGGAGATTTAGATTTTTTTTTACAAGTAGGGTCAAATCTTGCTCAAGTTTCTCAAAAGAGTCAAAACACTGATTTTGGCCCAAGTTTTTTTTTTTGAGAAAATGATTTTGGCCCAAGTGGCACGCTTGTGTGTACTCTCAAACCTCTTTCAGTAGTCGGCAAAGACATGGGCCTGTGTCACTTTAACATAAAGGTGAAGCAGTTATGCTATCTCAGGCGTACTCTCTGGCGAGTAAATCACTTTCTGTCAACAGTAACATACTGGCAGACCTGCCGGGAGAGATAGAAAAAAGGACTGCAGATGAAAGTCCATTTTGATAATGCACACAAAGGGACGTGTCTAAACATTTTGCTCAAGGCTCCAAGCCTCCAAGCCAAAGGATCAGAGAATAACCGTTTCATTTAATCCAGAACTTCGTGTTGTGACACAGAATCAGCCCTCGTTGCACAAGCGAGTGGAAAAAATTGTGACTGAACTTTCAAAGTTACTTGCCTAGCAACGCTAAGCCTGAAACATGGAACCTGGAGAACTATGGAACGCTTTGGATATCCTGACACGCTTTGTATACCCTGATAAGGTGCTGTCACCCCTGCAATAAAATAAAATAAAATAAAAATGATAAGGTGCCGTCACAGTGGTACCCTAGTACTCCTGCTCGTTAACGAGGCCCTGTTGCCACGAATGGCATCAAATAGTAACTCGGATACAGAGTACAGATCGAAGCAACTAATAATGCTGGCAATCAAATGCACGATCCTACGGAGATCCTCTTCCGTAACAGCACAGCGGTACAGCAGTGCTCCCTACTCGGTACTTAAGGCCCTGTTTCCACAGATTTGGCATCAAATAACTCAGAAGCAGAGTACAGCTTTGAACCAAAAGTAGCAATCAAATGTACGATCTTACGGACACCCTTTTCATTCGCCATTTAGATCTCTTCCATCGTATGAATATGCTCGCACGTGAGCCATGACAGTACCGAGTTTGATCGACGATCTCCCCAACAATCCATCCAAAGGGCACAAATGAAAATGGCCAACGCTGTGACGATGGAGTAAAAAATTTCAGCAAGAACAAGTGAACTTCAACATGTACCATTACAAACAATAGCTTGAAGCAAACTTCCTTTTTTACTGAACACTGATCCACGAGACTGAAACACAGAACACTGAGAGAGATATACGTCGACTGCTACATAACAGGGGGAAACAGGGCACATCCTACTTAGCAGAAGCAAAACACAGGCTGCATGCATGCATGCACACTGACGGCCATCATACTACTCCTCTACTGCCACGCATGCGTCCATGTTCCAGAAGGCCAAAACGCTGAATCCGCACGCCATGTAGTGCGGTTCAGGGGCGTCCGACGGTGCAACCGGACCAGGCGGCGCTCAGCGGAGGACGCGGCTGCAGAGGCGCGACACGTCGGACGGCTGGACGGGCTTCAGCAGGAAATCCTCGGCTCCCTCCTCCAGGCACCTGACGGAGCCGAAACGTGTCAACGAGCAGGAAAACGAACTGCATGCATGCTACTAGAGCTGCTACCACCGAATAGGAAAGAATATGGCATGCATGGGAGGGAATATGGCATGGAATAGATACTGACCTGTTGATCCTTGTAGGCACGTTCTCCGAGGACATGATCACCACGGGGATCTCCCTCAGCTTGGACGACCCCTGCATGCATCCATCACATTTCCATCGTCATCTCAAACAAGTATTCATATTCCTATACATGCATGATTTATCATGGAGTTTGGCAAGGAATAAAAGAATGTCGTGTGATGTATTACCTTGACCTTCTTGAGGAGCTCGTAGCCCGTCATCTCCGGCATCCAGTAGTCGGTGATTATCATGCTCACATTGGCCTCCTGCGACGCCCAAGAACACACAGTTAAGACACATGCAAAAAGCACAAAAATATCCGAAATAAAAGGGACAAATTAAGGTTCGAGGAAGATCACATACGGAGCCAAGAAGCTCCAGGGCCCTCTTCCCGCTGTCCACGGCGGTCACTGCACATCACATGCACGCACACATCTCGTCACAAATCCACGACAAGAAGAACAAGAAGAAGAGATCGAAACGGGATGTGATCTCGTCGATTGCTCACCGCGGAACTTGGAGCTCCGGAGGATGCCGGAGATGACGGCGCGGTCGACCGAGCTGTCGTCCACGGCGAGGACGTGCGGCAGCGCCGCGCTCCCCTCGCCGACAAGGCCCTTGAAGCTCGCCATCTCTACCTAGGACTACTATGCTCGGACTGGGGAGAGAAAGGGAAAGAAAAGGCCTTTGGAGAGCGTCGCCACCCTGCCCCTATATATAGCCGAGGGCGACGAGGCCGCGGCACAGGAGACGGCGGGGCGGAAAAGGCGAAGACGAGGAGGCCGGGATCGCTGACCGGCCACGCGCGCTCTGGCCCTGGCCCCGAGGGATATCTCGGCGAGGGTGAATCCAAGATACGGATACGGACCGGGTGCGGCAGGATCGTGGCGTGACGCATGGACGCCTGGAGCGAAGCATGCCGCCGCTGGCCGCCTGGCATGCACCAGCACCACGAGGGGTATGCATACGCATGATGCAACGCACAGCGGCGGCCAGCAGCGAACCAAATCTTTTGTTGCTGCAAACAGGAGTGCCGGCCTTTACTCCTTTCTTGACCGGCGCGGCGCCGTATCTCTTCTCTTAAATGGGTTATTCATGGCATTGGCAGCATCCTTCGTGCCTGTCTGTCTCGCTTCTCCATCATCCCTCTGTAAACAAATGCTGTGCAGGTAGCCGGTGTGTTCATTTACTGGATCCACGGCGCGGGTGAGATGACAACAGTATAACTACGGCACCGTGTACTTCAGTAGTACCGTAATGGAAGTGGCAGTCCTTGATTATGCGGCGTATCTCGAGATACGGCGTGATCTCCCGACTAGCTGGCGCGAGGCCGGCCGTGTTTCTGCCACAGTGATGGCGTATATGCCAGCATCAAAGAGTGGATTCACGCCACTATTTACTTCCAAACTGAGTTGATATAGGGCATCTCCGGTTTTTGGATGGTGGTAATAAGTGGAATAACGCATGCATGCATGCATCGGTGCATGTATGGTACTACTCCATTTACGTGGACGCATGTACAATGTGTCCTGAAATGCACTCACTCAGCCGGCACGCACGGCACGTCCACCTTTACTCCCTGTCTAGGCTTTTTGGGGTGCCATGCATCATGCGTATGCATGCATTGATGCATGCCAGCGTTGTCGTCGTCGTCGCTATCTATCCCGCCGGGAGAATAGCTCCGGCCGCGACTGCGAGCCATTGAACTTCGCGTCTCTTGCACCGATGTGGCGAACTCACCAATTTATGGCCTCTGCCGACTGCCCGGTGCGTGGCCGCTGGCTCCATTGCGAGGTCGCCGCCTGCCTACGACGACCGGCCGGCTGGCGGCTGCGGCTGGCTACACCTACGCTACACGCTACGGCATGCAGGCATGGGCCCTGTGGATTCGTCTGCCAGGGCGATCTTGGGGAGATTTTGCACGAGTTCCGAGGGAGATCTTTCCCCGACTCGCCATCCTTATCATGACGTATGCAGTCACTCGGCCGATGGGGTGCTTGCACAAGCAAAAGTACTCCTTGCTGCCAGTAGCTTTTCTTTGGTCAAACGGAGCAGTAAAATAAAGGCCCTGTTTGAATCATGGGGTTAGAGCTAGTTTGGGTTAGTTTGGAGCTCAAATAACCCAAAAATATTCAAACAGAAAGGGTTAGGCCTTTTTTGGTTCATAGGATAGGATTATCATAAAAATAGGAATCTTGTAGGAAATAAGATACCATGTATCTCAAATCCTATGAGTAGGAATAGGAAACAAGATGTCATTTGGTTGACACCAAAGAAATTTTTCCATTGGGTCTACGCTTTTTTTTATTTTCCTATGAAATGTGGAGGATAGGAACCAATCCTATGTAGGAATAGGAATCCATTCCTATGAACCAAAGGGCTTTAAAGGAAAAATTCTATAAGAATCCTATCCTCTAGAATTCCTATAAAATTCCTCTAAACCAAAGGAGGCGTGGGTTAGTTCCATCTAACCCAACTATCTCGGTGGAGAGGTGTTTATTTGGGTTAGAGTGGGTTAGAAAATAACTCTAACTCTAAGGCCTTCTTTGGATTGGAGGATTTTCATAGGATTTTCACGGGATATCAATCCTCGGGATTGTTTCCTATGAAACGCATTTGGGTCACAGGATTGGGTCATTAACATTCCTTAGGATTGGGACTCCAAGGTGCTGATTCCAGAGGAATTTACACATGAGGTCCGATCTCTGGAAAATTTCATAGGATTGGCTATGGCATGGCAATCAAATCCTCTATTTTTTCTATTCCTTTGTTTTACAAATCCTGTGACCCAAAGAAGCCGTAACTGTGTGTCCAAACAGGGCCAAAGATACTAATGGCAACAATGACAGCCGACGCAGTGAGATGATTTGATGGGCAGACCAGGCTTTACGCAGAGCAGCTCTAGACGCACGCACTTGAGCACCTTCAGAGCTGCACGAGTAAACAGTACACGGTGCAGGCATGGCTCTGCCGCTGCTGGTGAACGGTGCAAGTACTCTACGCATGGACTTGGTCAGCTCATTTAGTTTTGGCGTTTGACCTTTTTCCTCTCTATGGAGTGTACCGGTGGCAGTAGCAGGAAGGAAGCAGTGGGTTTGCGTGGGGCAGGCCGTCTAGACGGGGATGAAATATGTTGACGCACGCTACAAGCCGATACTGCATCTGACTCAGGCCAGGTGCTCACGCGCGCGACGAGCGTCTTGCGTCGTACACAGTGAATTGGACCCTGAAAATGTCCCATCGGCCTCTCCATCTCTTTATTAACCTGGATGACTGATGGACTGAGGGGTCAGCCCGCCGCGCATAGATCGTGCAACACCACGCAAGCAGGCCAAAACGGCTGTCGCACGATTCGTCTCTGCGCGGCTGATTACGCCATAGTAGTCCTGGTTGTGAAACGTTTTTTTTGTGGGAAAATGCACGGCATCAAATACGAGTGTGGTTATCTCATATATATATATATAAGGATACACATAATACAATATACGGGGTATACATAGAAGCTACATCTGACATTATCTAACATCATCCCTCAATCTTAACTGTGACATGAAATACAAAGTAAGTTAAGATTGCGCCTACAACCTTTAAACTGAGGTTGTGGAAGTGGCGTCGTAAAGATATCAGCAAGTTGATTTTTGGAGAAGACGAACTTGATATGAAGAAACTTCTGTGCAACATGTTTCCCCACAAAGTGACAGTCAATTTCGATGTGCTTGGTACGAGCACGAAAAACTGAATTAGATGAAAGATACGTCGCACCAATATTATCACACCAAAGAACCGGTGGCTGCTCTTAAGAGATTCCCAACTCTCTCAAAAGAGACTGTACCCAAATGAGCTCACCCATGGCATTGGCAACCGCCTTATACTCTGCTTCAGTGCTACTCCGAGAAACTGTGGCCTGGTTGCGCGCACCCTAGGCGATCAAGTTGTGACCAAAGAAGACAACATAGCCTCCCGTTGATCACCGATCATTCAGACTTCCATCCCAATCAACATCAGAGAATGTCGAGAGGGCACTTGAGGAGGTAGACCGAAGATGCAAACCATAGGAGACAATATGAGAGAGATAACGCAGTACGCGCTTCACAACTGACCAGTGTGAAGTCCGAGGAGCATGAAGATACTGGCACACACGATTTACCGCATAAGAGATGTCCGACCGTGTGATAGTAAAGTACTGCAACCCCCCAACAATACTGCGGTACTCTGTAGTATCATCTGAAGGAAGCAAGGCACCATCCAAGGCTGATAACCGATCAGTCGCAGACATAGGGGTGGTAGCATGCTTGCATCGCAACATACCAGCACGCCACAACAAGTCCAAAGAATACTTATGCTGAGTAAGAGTCGGGCCAGAAGGAGACCGTGAAACCTCCAGACCAAGGAAGTAATGGAGAGCACCCAGATTCTTGCCAACAAAATGACCACTCAAAGCAGACATCAAACGATTAACAACAATCACTGAGGAGCTGATAAGAACAATGTCATCAACATAAAACAGCATGTACATAATAACCTCAGGATGATGGAACATGAACAGAGATGTGTCAGCAGTGGATGGAGCAAATCCAAGACGTCGAAGAACCGAGCCAAGTCGGGCACGCCATGCACGGGGAGCCTGCTTAAGTCCATAAAGCGCCTTAACAAGATGAGACAAATGATGTGGATGAGCAGGATCAATAAAACCTCGAGGTTCCCGAATGTAAACCTCTTCCTCCAAGGCCCCATGGAGGAAAGCATTCTAAACATCAAGCTGATGCAGAGACCACCCTTTGGCAACAGCCAAGGACAGAAGCAGACGAATGGTGATAGGTTTGACAACTTGACTGAAGGTGTAACACCCTCGATGCGGCTATATCTCCCACGTGTCGAAGCATGACTTAGAGGCATAACCGCATTGAAAGCAATGTCGCAAGTGAGGTAATATTCACACAACCCATGTAATACATAAGGGAAAGAGATACATAGTTGGCTTACAATCGTCACTTCACACAATACATGAATAAAGCATTACAACATCCAAATACAATCAAGGTCCGACTACGAAACCAAAATAAAAGAAGACTACCCCAAAAGCTACACAGATTCCCGATCGACCCCAACTGAGCTCCACTACTGATCAACTAGAACGAAACAACACAAAGGACAAGATCTTCATCGAGCTCCTCCTTGAGCTTGGTTGCGTCATCTGCTTGGTAACATCGGCACCTGCAAACTGGTTTTGGAAGTATCTGCGAGTCACGGGGACTCAGCAATCTCACACCCTCACGATCAAGACTATTTAAGCTTATGGGTAAGGTAAAAGGTATGAGGTGGAGCTGCAGCAAGCGACTAGCATATATGGTGGTTAAACATACACAAATGAGAGCAAGAAGAGAAGGCAAGGCACGGTCGATAAAACTATGATCAAGAAGTGATCCTAGATCAACCTACGTCAAGCATAACTCCAACACCGTGTTCACTTCCCGGACTCCGCCGAGAAGAGACCATCACGATTACACACGTGGTTGATGTATTTTAATTAAGATCAACTTCAGGTTTTCTACAACCAGACATTAACAAATTCCCATCTGCCCATAACCGCGGACACGGCTTTCGAAAGTTCAAATCCCTACAGGGTGTCCCAACTTAGCCCATCACAAGCTCTCACGGTCAACGAAGGATATTCCTTCTTCCAAGACATTCCGATCAGACTCGGCATCCAGGTTACAAGACATCTCGACAATGGTAAAACAAGTCCAGCAACACCGCCCGAATGTGCCGACAAATCCCGATAGGAGCTGCACATATCTCGTTCTCAGGGCACACTCAGATGAGACATCCTACGAGTAAAACCAACCCTCAAGTTACCCCGAGGTGGCCCCGCAGTCTACTCGGTCGGACCAACACTCAGATGAGCACTGGCCCGGGGGGGTTAAAATAATGATGACCCTCGGGAGCGCGACTCCCAAGGGAAAAAGAGGCTAGGTGGCGAATGGTAAAACCAATGTTGGGCATTGCTGGAGGAGTTTTATTCAAGGAGAACTGTCAAGGGGTTCCCATTATAACCCAACCGCGTAAGGAACGCAAAATCCGGGAACATAACACCGATATGACGGAAACTAGGGCGGCAAGAGTGGAACAAAACACCAGGCATAAGGCCGAGCCTTCCACCCTTTACCAAGTATATAGATGCATTAATTAAATAAGAGGTATTGTGATATCCCAACAAGTAAACATGTTCCAACAAGGAACAACATCTCCATGTTCCAACAAGGAACAAACTTCAATCTTCACATGCAACTAACAACGCTATAAGAGGGGCTGAGCAAAGCGGTAACATACCCAATCAACGGTTTGCTAGGACAAGGTGGGTTAGAGGCTTGGATTAACAATATGGGAGGCATGATAAGCAAGTGGTAGGTATCGCAGCATAGGCATAGCAAAAGAGCGAGCAACTAAGCAAGCAAAGATAGAAGTGATTTCGAGGGTATGGTCATCTTGCCTGAAATCCTGCAAGGAAGAAGAACGAGTCCATGAAGAAGACAAACAAACGTAGTAGAATGGGTCCTCATAAACGCGACGTTATCGGAACCAACCCGAATAAGCAACACCGGAAAAAAGCACAAAACATTATAAACAACCAACACATGAACATGGTATGATATGCGGGATGCGGTATGTGATGCATATGCATGATTTGGAAAGGAATTATTGAACCTGGCCTCAACATGGAAATCCAAGAGTGCCATTGGAAAGTTGAGGTGATTTCGGTTGAAATCGATATAAAGATCACCGGAATCGGATGCACGGTTTGAAAATGGCAAGCAAAACAAATATGGCACCGGTCTGCGATAAACAACAAGTGACCAACTAAATGCATCAAGATAAATATGCTACAACACTCAAACATGACAAAACAATACATGGCAGGGATCCACTCATGATGCTTGAAAAAATATGAACGCTGAGCTACGGCTAATTCATCCATTAACAGGTTCAAACAAGCATGACAAAAGTGCAAATGATAACAGGATTCAGACTTAGTGAAATTAACACAAGTCTGGAATTTATCATCAGGAAGCACACTTTAGAGCATGAAAACTACATGCTACAGGAACTTAACATGGCAAAACAAGGAATGGCATGAGGCTACTCAAAGCACTTAACAAAAGTCCCTTAGTGACCTTGAGCCAAAAGGGATCAGATAACACAATTGCAAGCATTTGAACATAGCAAAAACATAAATAGATTCAGACTTAGTGAAAAACTGGAGCATGCAAAACAGTTAGCGAGTAGGCATGTTTACGAGCTCGATGCACTCACTACAGAGCATGGCATGACAAACTAAGCATACACCCATCAAGAAGACATGACATAGGAGCTAGACATGGCAAGAACAACAACATAGCATGCACGGATTAATAGAAACATCCTCGGCAAAATCGCTAAACATGTCAACAATCTGCCAGGATTCACTTTATAGCAAAAGTAGCTCTCGATTGACTCAAGCTAGGTTGCTCCATAAATGCAAACAAAGACATGGATGGATAGAGCACCACAATGTTAACAAAACATCCTTATTGATTATCCTCAAAAGAGGCACGGATCACTAGGAAACAACATGAACATATGCCATAACGACAAAATCAGGACAAGGACTTGGTGAAATTCTAAGTCCCTGAAATCAGCATTACCGATTACGCTACTTTGCAAGCTTGTGCTAGTCACCAAAACACCACAAAAAATACATGGCAAGCACCTCTGTAAATATGGCATGACATATAACAAAACACATGTAGAGCTCAGGATCATATCATGCACACATTAGACATGGCAAAAATGACAAATATCTATTTGATGAAACAGATCTGGCAAATTACTCACATAGCCCTCTTCCAACGATATTTTGGGCATCAAGATGAGCTCAAATGAAAATAATGCAACGAGATGAAATGATGTACTCGTTGAGACGAACATTTTGATATGCTACACGCATGAATCGGAGCAATGGGTGATGAGTTATGATGTGATGAACATGGGCATATGAATCTGGAAACTTTGGGGACTTAGTGAAAAACTACCTCCGCGAAAAGTCAACCCGGGACGGGACGAATCGGGACGAGGAGATCCGGGGAACAGAGAGCCGTGTTTGGATCGCCGGCTTGGTGGATCTGATCCATCTCACTTTGGATCCGGCGCGGGGCAAACTCCGGCGAACCTCCGGCGAGGCGCGGAAGCCGAGGCGAGGCGGTGCGGCGAGGCAGCTGCGCGGCGCTGCGTTCCGGCGAGGCAGGCGGGGAGGCACGCCGGAGGGGAGGCGCGGGCTCTCAGGGTAGGCCGACGAGGCACATGGCGGCGGAGACATGAGCTCCCGCGGCGGCGGCGGAGCTTGAAGGCGCTTGTCGGAGGCGAAGAACGAGGCGGCGGCGGAGATGACTTCCGGCGGGCGGGAGCGCAGGTGGCGGGGACGACCCTGCGCGGGGCGGCGACCGGATGGGCCGGGTGGGCCCGCGATGGGCTCCGCCGAGCCGCGCGGTGGGAGGACGCTGACTGGACAGGTGGCGCTGTCCGGTTGGTGGAGGGCGGCGGCCGGCTGACATGGCGGCTCGCCATTGGCTGGAGTGAGGTGGCTGCGGGGCGTCGGACATGTCTGGTGCGGGAGGAAGAAACGTCCGGCGGCGCGAGGAGGACGAAGGTTAGGGTTTCATCTGCGCGAAAAATCCGGGAGGCACACATATTTATAGGTAGAGGGAGCTAGGAGAGTCCAAATAAGGTGCGGTTTTTGGCCACGCGATCGTGATCGAACGACCGAGAAGATGGAGGAGGTTTAGATGGGTTTTGGGCCACTTTGGAGGGGTGTTGGGCTGCATCACACACGAGGCCTTTTCGGTCCCTCGGTTAACCGTTGAAGTATCAAACGAAATCCAAATGGCACGAAAATTGACAGGCGGTCTACCGGTAGTAAACCAAGGCCGCTTGACAAGTCTCGGTCCAATCCGAAAACTTTTAACACCCGCACACGAAAAGAGGTAGAAATGGGCACCGGGTGACATAGGAGCGCTGGTTTGCAAAACGGACAACGGGGAAAATGCTCGGATGCATAAGACGAACATGTATGCAAATGAAATGCACATGATGACATGATATGCAATGCATGACACGCAAGCAATGACAAGGAAACAACAGCGAATAACTGGAGGACACCTGGCACATCGGTCTCGGGGCGTTACAACACTCCACCACTATGAGAGGATCTTGTCCCGAGATCTAGAATGGCACCGGAGGGAAAAACGGAAGAGAAAGAGGGGAGGTAAAGCTAAGGTGCTTCTTTGACAAACGAGTGAAACCAAAGAACCTTGAAAAGCTTAAGCCATTTCGAGAGAAAAAATACAACGGATATGACGGAGTTGAAAAACACTCCGTTAGAAAAGAGGAACAAGGAAGAACAACTTTGGGCAGCACTCCGATTGAGAAGGGATGCAAGGCTTGATAAGGCGAAAAGAACTTGAGCAAAAAGGACAGAACACTTTGGTTAAATGGATAAGCAAAAGAAAGAAGCATGATCTTGACAAAACAAAATGATGGGTTGAAAAGAGCAACATCGCAGTGCCTCCGGAAGAGAGAAATAGAAGATAGATCATTGAGATAAAAGAATGTAGAAGAAAGTTCCAACTCCTGCTACAGAAGAGCTTGAAAAGGTATCCTTAGGAGAAGGGTCGAACGGAGTTGTTGGAAAACCAACAACGAAAAGAATAAGCTTGATATGGTCTTGTGGAATACATCTCAAATTCTGAGGTGACAACCTACCACTCACGGGAAAAAGAATTGGATTGTTAAGAACAAGTAGACGAGAAGCTATCTCACCGAGAGGATAAATGAAGAACTTGGATCATTGATAAACACCATGAGAGCGACACTCCTTAAAGGAAAACTTTAGGTGAAATATAACCCAAGATAATTCCAATGAAGAGATTGGTGGATTTAAAATACCTCATCTTGATAACTTGTGAAACACGAAGTACGAAGGAAAATTATCAAGAATGACATAACACCACCTCAAAAGATATGCGTGAAAGAATTTCACTCCAGATTGCAAGATGAAGAAAACTTTTCCTCCTCTGACAAGAATCTTGATGAACACTTTGAGAAGGAATTACGTCCTTGATGAACCACCATGTAGAACCTCCATGAAGAACTCCGGTACAAAAAGGATGATGAAGACGGAAGGAAAAAGAAGTTGAGAACACAAGGTGAAACCTTGAAATGATTTAGATGGATCTCCGTGACGAAAAATAATAATGAGAGAGCTTGGAACTCCAGGAAAAGAAAGATGAACAAATGAGATCAAGAATTTTGATGAACCTCCCGAATAAGGAATTGAATCACTTGGAAGAAACAAGAATAAGAATTACATTATGCTTATCCTTCACCAATTCAAATTGATGACAAGCAATGGAATTGGCATACTACTTATTCTCGTAGAAAGGATTAAGCGAGATATAGCACAAACTTGGGAAGGTCTTCGACGAATCCACCGGTAGGATTGAAAACAGCAAATGAATTGATATGATACCAAGAGGAAAGGAATCTTGAATGAACCACCGTAAGAATTGAAATCGATCAGAAGAAAATATTGAAGCACCGGGAAGAATTAACAATTGAACGAAGATGTTTGAGAGAATTTAGATACACATGAACGCAGAGATCCCGAGCTGGGAAGAGAATACTTGGATGATGCACCGGTACAATTTGGAGAATGATTACTGAAAGCTGAGAATGAATAAACCTGAATTGATGGACTCCGGATAATCAAACTGAGAAGACTCTTGAATTGCTCTGGATAGGTGAAAAGAATTCTCACAATCAAAACAATTATGAGAGGATGGCCTCAAACTAGAACCACAAATCTCTGAGAGAACGGATAGGATATGGAGGAAATACTCTTCTTCGGTCTTCAAATACAGAGAATGACGACGAGAAACACCACCAAGAATTGTAGAGGCACTCTGGAATTAAAATTGGAAAAAGGTTGAACCAACGATGAAAAGAATTTGAAAGATCTTGGAGAAAGACATAAGACTAATGATAATTCATTCTTATGTCAAACTTCAAAAATAATTTGAGAATACCTCCGGGAAAATAAGAAGAGTCAGGTAAGATCCTGGGAAAATACCTGTGGGTTAGGGCCCACTCAAAAGAAACACTGTAGAACAATTTAAAAGAGAGAATGCACCGGTTGAATTAAATGGCTTGAATGAGATAACAACCTCGAAATAGGTTGAACTAATCTTGAAAGAAAATACGAGCCTTCTGAGATATCTTGAGCACTCCGAAACAATAGAATAACGAGAGGTGAACGATGAAGAATTGCACCGGCATAAGAAAGCATTGAAAATGAGGAAAAGGTATGATCAACAAAGCTTGACTTGAATCCACCGGGGAAGAAAACGAGTGAAGAGTGACGAACTTGAAGCTCCGTTAGAATCCTCATGAGAACCACCGGGTAAGAACATTGAAAGAAAAGAAAGAAGAGACTTCAGATGAATAAGATGGACACTTGATCAAGAAATCTGAGTCCTTGAATAAAAAAGGTGGTTGGGTGGGAAAACAAAGGCAGCTTGGGATGAATGAAATAAACACCTTTGAGAAGAACTGAGATTGGATCTTGCAAATTTTGAAGTGATCAGATCCACTTGAAGGGAAGCTCACCGGTTGAGAAGAAATTGAAATGACAACTCGATGATCGAGAAGGATTAGTATTCACATAGAAATGTGAGAACACCGCTTAGGAAGAGGTATGGAATCAACATTTGACTTCGAAGCAACTCGAATACCACAACTCAAAAGCAAAACAAAGGATTGGCTTGCAAGATAAGCTGGAACAAACATATGATAGAGATTTCGTCCGAAGTTTTCCTGGTGGGGCCTACACGGGCTCGATCATACAACACCATCATGTACAAGGCAGTGCACATGACATACGAAGTGTCCCTGAGTCGGCATAGCCAAGGACTCTTTAAGACAGAACGAGACCACTGTAAAACCAACAGTGGATAGGCGGACCACTAGACGTCGAACCCCAATTTCATATCATACATCTGCCGGAAAGATATCCTAAGAGCTACTTGAATTCCCACTTATAAACTCCCGAAATTTTCCGGTTATGCAATCAGGTGTTGGGGATACAGGGGAAGCATAATATCTCACCCAATTCTAGCAAATCCTACATCCAGCTGTATCCATCCTTCAACACATAACCAAGAAACCTTCGGAAATCGTCTACCTCAACCTTCGAAAAGCATCCGTTATACGAGTTATGGCAATACTCCCGAACTCCCACCCCAGTACTGGGTGGCATCGAGGTTATCTCACCAACAATTGCATAAAACAGATTTTCGATGTCGGCGAAACTAATCTCAGGTATTCCAGAATTGCAACGACAAAATTGTGATGACAACACCTCGGAGCTCAACTCCCTGGGACACTGCCACAACGCCTAAATGTCAGGAGGCACCAAGAACAATGTTCTCGTCACAAATCGATCGGAATGATTCCAAGATACCCGCGTGATCCTAAATTTTTTTAGTGAAATTTGAGAAGAGAAGAGTCAAAACTCTACGTCAGGATGCCTCACCAGAGCGATGAAGGGACTGAGGAGTAAAAAGAATTCCTAACTCTCCGATATATATAATTCCTAAATGACTCAAAACATTTTTTAGACTCGATAACGCCAGCGATTTGATCAAGCAGGGGGCTCCTAAGGTCGGGGATGGCTCTGATTACCAACTTGTAATGCCCTCGATGCGGCTATATCTCCCATGTGTCGAAGCACAACTTAGAGGCATAACCGCATTGAAAGCAGTGTCGCAAGTGAGGTAATCTTCACACAACCCATGTAATACATAAGGGAAAGAGATACATAGTTGGCTTACAATCGTCACTTCACACAATACATGAAAAAAGCATTACAACATCCAAATACAATCAAGGTCCGACTATGAAACCAAAATAAAAGAAGACTACCCCAAAAGCTACATAGATCCCCGATCGACCCCAACTGAGCTCCACTACTGATCAACTAGAAAGAAACAACACAAAGGACAAGATCTTCATCGAGCTCCTCCTTGAGCTTGGTTGCGTCATCTGCTCGGTAACATCGACACCTGCAAACTAGTTTTGGAAGTATCTGTGAGTCATGGGGACTCAGCAATCTCACACCCTCGCGATCAAGACTATTTAAGCTTATGGGTAAGGTAAAAGGTATGAGGTGGAGATGCAGCAAGCGACTAGCATATATGGTGGCTAAACATATGCAAATGAGAGCGAGAAGAGAAGGCAAGGCATGGTCGATAAAACTATGATCAAGAAGTGATCCTAGATCAACCTACGTCAAGCATAACTCCAACATCGTGTTCACTTCCCGTACTCCGCCAAGAAGAGACCATCACGGTTACACACGCGGTTGATGTATTTTAATTAAGATCAACTTCAGGTTTTCTACAACCAGACATTAACAAATTCCCATCAGCCCATAACCGCGGGCACGGCTTTCGAAAGTTCAAATCCCTGCAGGGGCGTCCCAACTTAGCCCATCACAAGCTCTCACGGTCAACGAAGGATATTCCTTCTCCCAAGACATTCCGATCAGACTCGGCATCCAGGTTACAAGACATCTCGACAATGGTAAAACAAGTCCAGCAACACCGCCCGAATGTGCCGACAAATCCCAATAGGAGCTGCACATATCTCGTTCACAGGGCACACTCAGATGAGACATCCTACGAGTAAAACCAACCCTCAAGTTGCCCCGAGGTGGCCCCGCAGTCTACTCGGTCGGACCAACACTCAGATGAGCACTGGCCCGGGGGGGTTAAAATAATGATGACCCTCGGGAGCGTGACTCCCAAGGGAAAAAGAGGCTAGGTGGCGAATGGTAAAACCAATGTTGGGCATTGCTGGAGGAGTTTTATTCAAGGTGAACTGTCAAGGGGTTCCCATTATAACCCAACCGCGTAAGGAACGCAAAATCCGGGAACATAACACCGATATGACGGAAACTAGGGCGGCAAGAGTGGAACAAAACACCAGGCATAAGGTCGAGCCTTCCACCCTTTACCAAGTATATAGATGCATTAATTAAATAAGAGGTATTGTGATATCCCAACAAGTAAACATGTTCCAACAAGGAACAACATCTCCATGTTCCAACAAGGAACAAACTTCAATCTTCACATGCAACTAACAACGCTATAAGAGGGGCTGAGCAAAGCGGTAACATACCCAATCAATGGTTTGCTAGGACAAGGTGGGTTAGAGGCTTGGCTTAACAATATGGGAGGCATGATAAGCAAGTGGTAGGTATCGCATCATAGGCATAGCAAAAGAGCGAGCAACTAAGTAAGCAAAGATAGAAGTGATTTCGAGGGTATGGTCATCTTGCCTGAAATCCCACAAGGAAGAAGAACGAGTCCATGAAGAAGACAAACAGATGTAGTCGAATGGGTCCTCACAAATGCGATGTTATCGGAACCAACCCGAAGAAGCAACACCGGAAAGAAGCACACAACATTGTAAACAACCAACACATGAACATGGTATGATATGTGGGATGCAGTATGTGATGCATATGCATGATTTGGAAAGGAATTATTGAACCTGGCCTCAACATGGAAATCCAAGAGAGCATCTGGAAAGGTGAGATGATTTCGGTTGGAATCGATATAAAGATCACCGGAATCGGATGCACGGTTTGGAAATGGCAAGCAAAACAAATATGACACCGGTCTGCGATAAACAGCAAGTGAGCAACTAAATGCATCAAGATAAATATGCTACAGCACTCAAACATGACAAAACAATACATGGCAGGGATCCCCTCATGGTGCTTGACAAAAGATGAACACTGAGCTACGGCTAATTCATCCATTAACAGGTTCAAACAAGCATGGCAAAAGTGCAAATGATAACAGGATTCAGACTTCGTGAAATTAACACAAGTCTGGAATTTATCATCAGGAAGCACACTTTAGAGCATGAAAATGACATGCTACAGGAACTTAACATGGCAAAACAAGGAATGGCATGAGGCTACTCAAAGCACTTAACAAAAGTCCCTTAGTGAACTTGAGCCAAAGGGATCAGATAACACAATTGCAAGCATGTGAACATGGCAAAAACATAAACAGATTCAGGATTAGTGAAAAACTGGAGCATGCAAAACAGTTAGCGAGTAGGCATGTTTACGAGCTTGATGCACTCACTACAAAGCATGGCATGACAAACTAAGCATACACCCATCAAGAATACATGGCATAGGAGCTAGACATGGCAAGAACAACAATATAGCATGCACGGATCAATAGAAACATCCTCGGCAAAATTGCTAAACATGTCAACAATCTGCTAGAAAAAGTAGAGCTCGATTGACTCAAGCTAGGGTGCTCCATAAATGCAAACAAAGACATGGATGGATAGAGCACCACAATGTTAACAAAACATCCTTACTGATAATCCTCAAAAGAGGCACGGATCACTAGGAAACAACATGAACATATGGCATAACAACAAAATCAGGACAAGGACTTGGTGAAATTCTAAGTCCCTAAAAACAGCATTACCGATTACGCTACTTTGCAAGCTTGTGCTAGTCACCACAAACACCAAAAAATACATGGCAAGCACCTATGTAAATATGGCATGGCATATAACAAAACACATGTAGAGCTCAGGATCATATCATGCACACATTAGACATGGCAAAAATGACAAATATCTATTTGATGAAACAGATCTGGCAAATTACTCACATAGCCCTCTTCCAACGACATTTCGGGCATCAAGATGAGCTCAAATGAAAATGATGCAATGAGATGAAATGATGTACTCGTTGAGACGAACATTCTGATATGCTACACGCACGAATCAGAGCAATGGGTGATGAGTTATGATGTGATGAACATGGGCATATGAATCTGGAAACTTCGGGGACTTAGTGAAAAACTACCTCCGCGAAAAGTCAACCCGGGACGGGATGAATCGGGACGAGGAGATCCGGGGAACAGAGAGCCGCGTTTGGATCGCCGACTTGGTGGATCTGATCCATCTCACTTCGGATCCGGCGTGGGGCGAACTCCGGCGAACCTCCGACGAGGCGAGGAAGCCGAGGCGAGGCGGTGCGGCGAGGCAGCTGCGCGGCGCCGCGTTCCGGCGAGGCAGGCGGGGGGGCGCGCCGGAGGGGAGGCGCGGGCTCTCGAGGGAGGCCGGAGAGGCACATGGCGACGGAGACACGAGCTCCCGCGGCGGCGGCGGAGCTTGAAGGCGCTTGTCGGAGGCGAAGAACGAGGTGGCGGCGGAGATGACTTCCGGTGGCCGGCGGGCAGCGCGTGGCGCACCGGGTGGCGGCAGCGTGGGAGCGCAGGCGGTGGGGATGACCCTGCGCGGGGCGGCGACCGGATGGACCGGGCGGGCCCGCGCTAGGCTCCGCCGGGCCGCACGGTGGGAGGACGCCAGTTGGACAGGTGGTGCTGTCCGGTTGGTGGAGGGCGGCGGCCGGCTGACGTGGCGGCTCGCCATTGGCTGGAGTGAGGTGGCTGCGGGGCGGTGGACATGTCCGGTGCGGGAGGAAGAAACGTCCGGCGGTGCGAGGAGGATGAAGGTTAGGGTTTCATCTGCGCGAAAAATCCGGGAGGCACACATATTTATAGGTAGAGGGAGCTAGGAGAGTCCAAATGAGGTGCGGTTTTCGGCCACGCGATCGTGATCGAATGATCGAGAAGATGGAGGAGGTTTAGGTGGGTTTTGGTCCACTTTGGAGGGGTGTTGGGCTGCAAAACACATGATGCCTTTTCGGTTCCTCGGTTAACCGTTGGAGTATCAAACTAAGTCCAAATGGCACGAAACTTGACATGCGGTCTACCGGTAGTAAACCAAGGCCGCTTGACAAGTCTCGGTCCAATCCGAAAACTTTTAACACCCGCACATGAAAAGAGGTAGAAAGGGGCACCGGGTGACATAGGAGCGCCAGATTGCAAAACGGACAATGGGGAAAATGCTCGGATGCATGAGACGAACATGTATGCAAATAAAATGCACATGATGACATGATATGCAATGCATGACATGAAATCAATGACAAGGCAACAACAGCGAATAACTGGAGGACACCTGGCACATCGGTCTCGGGGCGTTACAGAAGGTATCCTCATAATCAAGACCATACCGTTGTTGAATGCCTTTAGCCACCAACCGTGCCTTGTACCGCTCAATAGATCCATCAGATGCTTCTTTACCTTAAACACCCACTTGGAGTCAATGATGTTGACACCAGACACAGTAGGAACCAAGCGCCAAGTATCATTCCTCTGTAGTGCTTGAAACTCCTGCTCCATGGCACTGCACCAATGAGGAATCCAAAGAGCCGCCTGAAAATGTCGAGGCTCAGCAGTGGGGTCAACATCTATCTGTGCCATGCACGCCGCAATCCAAGAAACCGTACCATCAGTGCGCTCCATCGGCTGAACAATACCAATCCGACCGCGCGTATGAGGACACAGAACAACGGTAGGTTGCGGAGGTGGCGGCGGAGATTGGGTCGATGAAGATGACGAGGACGACGCAGACTGCTCCCCAACGCAGAACCAGTCACACAGGCGACCGGCTGGGCGAGGAAGTCGACTGGGGCGAGGACGCCGCTCGGCCGATGCGAGCGGGGACGCCGGCTCTAGCGTGGACGCCGGCTCGGGCAGCGCATTGGGAAGCCTGTAGTGCGTGGTTCGGCCAGCCCCGTCGACAGGCCAGGTGACGGAGGGACATCACGAGTGGGCTCGGCGAACATCCGAGGGGACACGGGCGGCTGCTCATCCAGAAGCTCAAGGCGTGCTCCGCGCCCAGTACTTGCACCATGGTTAGGTAGCAACAAGGGAGTATATGCAGCATTAACAAATTGACCAGGCAAAGGTAAAGCAGATTTCTCAGGTGCAGTGGGAGTGGTGGAGGTGACCGGAACTGCGGAAAAAGGAAAAACATTCTCATCAAATACCACATCACGTGAGATGTAGACGCGGTTAGAGGGAACATGAAGACACTTGTTCCCTTTATGAAGAGAACTATAACCAAACACATGCACTGTTTAGACCGAAACTCCAACTTGTGTTGGTTATATGGACGAAGATGTGGCCAACACGCGCAACCAAAGACCTTGAGAAACATATAATCAGAAACTTCATTCAGCAAGAACTCAATTGGTGTTTTCATCTGACGGAGTCGTGTAGGGAGTCTGTTAATGAGAAAGCATGCGGTGGAAAATGCATCACTCCAAAACCAAAAAGGGACGGAGGCATGAGAAAGTAAAGCAAGACCAGTCTCAACTATATGACGATGCTTATGCTCAGCTACACCGTTTTGCTGATGTGTATGAGGACAAGACACATGATGTGTAATTCCAAGCTTATTAAAGAATCCATTGAGGTTGTGATACTCACGACCCAATCGGATTGCACATGAATGATTGTATGACCGAGCAAACGCTCAACATGCTCTTTGAATTGTAAGAAAACATTAAACACATCACATTTGCGTTTAAGAAGATAAAGCCAAGTAAACCGACTGTAACCATCAATGAAACTGACATAGTAATTATAACCCCTAACAAAGGTTTGGGCATGGCCCCATACATCCGAAAACGCAAGTTCAAGCGGTTTATAGACTACATGACTCGACTCAGAAAAAGGAACTTGATGACTCTTGCCTTGCTGATAGGCATCACAAACTGCACTAACATGTTTATTTGACACTACTGGAAGCTTATGATGAAGTACATGGCGAACAATGGGAGTGGCAGGATGACCAAGGCGCGGATGCCAATGTGATGGAGACACATGAACACCGCTGTAAGCACTAGGAGCTGGTGGCACATCAAGTGCATAGAGACCATTATTGCGCAGTCGACCTCTAAGGAGTACGGCCCTTGTGTCGCGGTCCTTAACAAAAAATGAAAAGGATGAAATTCAGCAAGAACATTATTATCATGAGTAAGTTTAGGAACTGAAAGCAAACTATGTGAAACAGAGGAAACACGAAGGACATTAAGAAGACGTAATTGTGTGGATGTGTAAAAAGTAATGCCCGACCAATATGTGAGATTGCATACCTTCCCCATTAGCAGTGCGAACCTGATCGTGTCTACGACATGGCTCCTGTGTAGAGAGCTTGGCCATCTCACTCGTCAGATGATTGGTAGCTCCCGTATCCATGTAGCAAGATGCATCAACTGGATAGGAAGGAGTATGCCCCTGGTCATGACTCTCCAGGGCAGCCTGCTTCTTGTTACCCTTGCCATTGTTCCCGATCCCCAAGAAATCCTACTTGAAGCGATAATGACAATGGGAGGCAAGGTGACCATCAAGTCCACACAACTGGCAGGGGACATGAGCACCACATGAAGGCAGCACGCACGGACTCGACCTCCCATGGAGGTAGTGGTGTTCCGCGAACTAGGCATGGTCGGCGGAGGTTTACCACCAGTTGATGGCTTGTAGGGCTTGCCCTTTCCACACGTTGCAGCGTTGGCGGAAGGGAAACTTGGCATAGAGTAGCGAGCCTCGATGCACTATTCCGTAGCAAGGAGACGCGCGTACAACTCACGTGGCTGGATGGGAGTGTCACGACCATTGATATTCTCCACCAAATTATCATAGTCATCACTCGGTCCATTGAGCACATAGGAGATGAACTCCTATGGACCAAGCGCCTTGCCAATGGAGGCAAGTGTGTCAGGCATACCCGTCACTTTGTTGAAGTAGTCGGTGACTGTGAGATCATGAAGCTTCACCTCCCCAAGCGCAGTGCGGATGGCGTGAGCCCGCGCCTGAGACTGCGAAGCAAAACTGGTATGAAGAGATGTCCACGCGTCCTGTGATGTAGCGGCGAAGATGACCAGTGACGAGAACCCCTCCATAAGAGAGGACTGGATGACAGAGAGAATGACCTGATCTTGAGCCACCCACGCATGAAGCCCCGGACGGTACGACGGTGGGCACGACAGAGTGCCATCAATAAACCCCTCCAAGTAGCGGTTGCAGAGAAGTGGCAAGACCTGAGCACGCCATGACAGATAGTTATCCATCGTCAGCTTCATCAGGATGAGATGCGCAAAGTAGAACGATGCATTAGATGCACCATAAAAGCTCGGGGGTGAAGGACCACTCGGTACCATGGATGAAGCCACCAGCTCCGTCAATGGTCCACTGTGGGGCGCTCCGTATGAAGCGGGCGCATTATAAGGAGACGCGGTCACCGTGGCTGGCGGGTAGGCGTAGGCCAACGGGATAGAAGGGACGTAGAGTGGCTATAGCGCAGATGAAGCCGACCATGGACTGATCGAGGAAGCGCCGTAGGAGCCAGCCACCGGCGGCTGTGGCGGGTGCAGGACGCCACCATAAGTAGTGTACAGGTGCTGCTGGATACCCTGTGGCGATTGTGGGATGCCACTGTGCGCCTTGTGCGGGACGCTACTGTGTGCCGTGTGTGGGACGTCGCCCGACTGCATCCGAGGGACGTCGCCCGACTGCATGTACGGGACCCCAACCGGCTGCATGATAACCCACAAGTATAGGGGATCGCAACAGTTTTCGAGGGTAGAGTATTCAACCCAAATGTATAGATTCGACACAAGGGGAGCCAAAGAATATTTGCAAATATTAGCAATTGAGTTGTCAATTCAATCACACCTAGAGATTAATTATCTGCAGCAAAGTGATCAGTAGCATAGTAATATGATAGCTTTGATAGGAGTGGTAGCAGCAACAGTAACAGTAAAAGTGATAGTAATAGTTTTGTAGCAGTGACAATAGTAACAGCAGTAGTAGTAACTTAGCAAGATCAATATGTAGGAAAATCGTAGGCATTGGATCAACGATTTGTTGGATTATATTCATCATGTGACAGTTACAACCTAGGGCGATACGTCACTAGCTCCAGTTCATAAATATAATGTCGGCATGCATTCCATAAATAGTCATACGTGCTTATGAAAAGAACTTGTATGGCATCTTTTGTCCTACCCTCCCGTGGCAGCGGGGTCCATAAGGAAACTAAGGGATATTAAGGCCTCCTTTTAATAGAGTACCGGAATAAAGCATTAGCACATAGTGAATACATGAACTCCTCAAATTATGGTAATCACCGGAAAGTATGCCGCATATTGTCACTACAGGGTTTACGGATCATAACACGTAGTCATAATAGGTGACTATGACTTGCAAGATCGGATCTAGAACATAGATATAATGGTGATAACATAAATAGTTCAGATATCAATTCATGGCACCCAGGCCCAAAGTGTCAAGCATTAAACATAGCAAAGTCATAACAACATCAATCTCAGAACATAGTGCATACTAGGGATCAAGCCCTACAAAACTAAATCGATTACATGCTAAATCTCATCCAGCCCATCACCGTCCAGCAAGCCTACGATGGTATTACTCACGCACGGCAGTGTGCATCATGAACTTGGTGATGGAGGATGGTTGATGATGACGATGGCGACGGATTCCCTTCTCCAGAGCCCTGAACGGACTCCAGATCTGTCCCCCCGATGAAGAAAGGGAGGTGACAGTGGCTCCATATCGCGAAACGAGATAATTCTTCATCCTCGATTTTTTCTCCAAAAATAGGATTTTATAGCGTCGGAGCTAGGGTCTGCGGGGCCACCAGGTGGGCATAACCCACCTGGGCGCGCCTGGAGGGGGGGGGGCGACTTGGTGGGTTGTGCTCACCCAGGGCCCCCCTCCGGTGGTTCTTGGCTCCAGTATTTTTCTTTATTTATATAAAAAATCCTCACAAAATTTCGTTCCAATCCGAGAACTTTTATTTCTGCACAAAAACAACACCATGGTAGTTCTGCTGAAAAAACATTAGTCTGGGTTAGTTTCATTCAAATCATGCAAATTAGAGTCCAAAACAAGAGGAAAAGCATTATGAAAAGTAGATACGGCGGAGATGTATCAATTCCCCCAAGCTTAAACCTTTGCTTGTCCTCAAGCAATTTAGTTGATAAACTAAAAGTGAAAAAGAAAAACTTTTACAAACTCTTTTTCTTTTGTTTACATAAATAAGCTTAAGTAGCACCCAGGTTTTCAACAAAGATCATGACTATGAAGGAGATATGCCCTAGAGGCAATAATAAAGTTGTTATTTTATATTTCCTTATATCATGATAAATGTTTATTATTCATGCTAGAATTGTATTAACCGGAAACTTGATACATGTGTGGATACATATACAAAACACCGTGTCCCTAGTAAGCCTCTACTAGAGTAGCTCGTTAATCAAACATGGTTAAGTATCCTAACCATAGACATGTCTTGTAATATGTGTTGGGGATATAACTACTAGATATAACCCGCCCAGGAGGGGCTGGGTCATGCCACTGGCGGCTTAAGATGAAGAGGCCCAAGAAGAGATGAAGATGGCAGTTCATAGAGCAAGCTTATTGAAGGCCCAAGACCTGGGGACGACTTGAGGCCCATGGGTGTGAGCCGCCATATGTTTAACTTGTATTGTAAGGCAAGCTTAGTTAGTTACCGAGCCGGACACGTTGTGTATGAACCGGCCGGGACTCTGTAAGCCATCGGGCATCAACCTATATATAAAGGGTTGACCTGGTGGCGGGTTAACTCAAGAAAACAATCAGTCGAGAACTAGGTCAAGCCTATTCGCTCCCTGGTAATCGAAACCCAAGCAATACAACGTAAAGAAGGAGTAGGCTTTTACCTCGTTGAGAGGGGCCGAACCTGGGTAAACTCTTTGTATCCTTTGTCTCGTTTAACCCCTTTAAGCTAACCTAGTTGTGATGGCGCCACACGTAAGTCCTTTAGCGAGGGCATCTGCCGTGTTAAGTCCATGAAAATTTTATAACGGGATCACATCATTAGGAGAATGATGTGATGGACATGACCCATTCGTTAGCTTAGCATATTGATCGTCCAAGTTTTATTGTCCATTTCTTTCTTCATGTCAAATACATATTCCTTTGACTATGAGATTATGCAACTCCTGGATACCGGAGGAATACCTTGTGTGCTATCAAACGTCCCAACATAATTGGGAGATTATAAAGATGCTCTACAGGTATCTCCGAAGGTGTTTGTTGGGTTGGCATAGATCAAGATTAGAATTTGTCACTCCGAGTATTGAGAGGTATCTCTGGGCCCTCTCGGTAATACACATAATAAGAAGCCTTGCAAGCAAAGTGACTAATGAGTTAGTTACAGCATGATGTATTACGGAACAAGTAAAGGGACTTGCCGTAACAAGATTGAACTAGGTTTGAAGATACCGACGATCGAATCTCGGGCAAGTAACATATCAATGACAAAGGGAATAACGTATGTTGTCATAACGGTTCGATCGATAAAGATCTTCATAGAATATGTAGGAGCCAATATGAGCATACAGGTTCCGCTATTGGTTATTGACCAGAGAGGTGTCTCGGTCATGCCTACATAGTTCTCGAACCCGTAGGGTTTGCACGCTTAACGTTCGATGATGATTTAGTATTATATGAGTTATGTGATTTGGTGGACGAATGTTGTTCGGAGTCCTGGATGAGACCAAAGACATGACGAGGAGTCTCAAAATGGTCGAGAGGAAAAGATTGATATATAGGACGATGGTATTCGAACACAGGAAGTGTTCCGGAGGGTATCGAGTACTTATCGGGTCACCGGAAGGTGTTTCAGGTACCCCTGGCAATCCTATGGATCATATGTGCCTTGTGAAGGAACACACCAGCCCACAAGGGGATGGTGCGCCCTATAAGGCTATAGGAGGAGCAGAAGGAAAGGGGGAAGGGAAAGCAAAGTGTGGATTAGGATTCCCACTTCCTTCCTCACCCCCTCTTTCCTTCCCCTTCATGCATACATGAAAAGGGGGACGCAGGGCAAGGCAGGGCTCCTAGGGGGCGGCGGCCAACCCTAGGGCACCCCCTAGCTGCCTCTCCCCTCCCACCTATATATATGCGGGGAGGGGGTGCCTCGAACATACAACAACAATCATTAGCCGTGTGGGGCGCCCCCTCCACAGTTTACACCCCTGGTCATAGTTTCGCGGTGCTTAGGCGAAGCCCTGCGTGGATCACTTCACCACCATCGTCACCACGCCGTCGTGTTGACGTAACTAATCTACATCCTCGACACCTTGCTGGATCAAGAAGGCGAGGAACGTCATCGAGCTGAACGTGTGCAGAACTCGGAGGTGCCGTATGTTCGGTGCTTTATCGGTCGGATCTAGAAGAAGTTCGAATACATCATCCGCGTTGTCAAACGCTTCCGCTTTCAGTCTACGAAGGTACATGGACACCCCCCTCTCGTTGCTATGCATTTCCTAGATAGATCTTGCGTGAGCATTAGAATTTTTTGAAATTGCATGCTACGTTTCCCAACAGTGGCATCATGAGCTAGGTCTATGCGTAGATGATATGCACGAGTAGAACACAAAAGAGTTGTGGGCAGTGATAGTCATACTGCTTACCACCAACGTCTTATTTTGATTCGGCGGTATTGTTGGATGAAGCAGCACGGACCAACCTTATATGTCCACGTGCATGAGACCGGTTCCACCGACTGACATGCAACTAGTTTTGCATAAAGGTGGCTGGCGGGTGTCTATTTCTCATAATTTAGTTGAATCGAATTTGACCACGGCCGGTTCTTGAAGAAGGTTAAAACAACAAACTTGATTAAACACCATTGTGGTTTTTGCGTAGGTAAGAACGGTTCTTGCTAGAAGCCTGTAGCAACCACGTAAAACTTGCAACAACAAAGTAGAGGACGTCTAACTTGTTTTTGCAGGGCATGCTGTGATGTGATATGGTCAAGATATGATGTGATATATGTTGATGTATGAGATGATCATGTTTTGTAAAAGTTATCCGCAACCGGCAGGAGCCTTATGGTTGTCCCTTTATTGTATGAAATGCAAACACCATGTAATTGCTTTACTTTATCACTATGTGTTAGCGATAGTTGTAGAAGCAATAGTTGGCGAGATGACCACGACACAACGTTGGAGATCAAGGTGTCGAGCCAGTGACAATGGAGATCATGATGATGCTTTAGATATGGAGATCAAAAGCACAAGATGATGATGGCCATATCATGTCACATATTTTGATTGCATGTGATGTTTATATTTTATGCATCTTATTTTGCTTAGTACGGTGGTAGCATTATAAGATGATCCCTTAACTAAATTTCAAGGTAAAAGTGTTCTCCCTGATTATGCATAGTTGCTACAGTTCGTCGTGTTGAGACACCACGTGATGATCGGGTGTGATAGACTCTACGTTCACATACAACGGGTGCAAGGCAATTTTGCACATGCGGAATAATCGGGTTAAACTTGACGAGCCTGGCATGTACACACATGGCCTCGAAACACTGGAGAGCGAAAGGTCGAACGTGAATCATATAATAGATATGATCAACATAGAGATGTTCACCATTGATGACACACATGATGACCGGATATGGTTTAGTTGATTTGGATCACGTATCATTTAGATGACTTGAGGGATGTCTATCTAAGTGGGAGTTCTGAAGTAATATGATTAACTGAACTTAATTTATCATGAACTTAGTCCTGATAGTATTTGCATATCTATGTTGTAGATCAATAACTCATGATATAGCTCCTATATATTTTTGATATGTTCCTAGAGAAAAGTTGAAAGATGATAGTAGCAATGATGCGGACTGGGTCCGTGATCTGAGGATTATCCTCATTGCTGCACAGAAGAATTATGTCCTTGATGCACCGCTAGGTGACAGACCTATTGCAGGAGCAGATGCAGACGTTATGAATGTTTGACAGGCTCGATATGATGACTACTTAATAGTTTAGTGCGCCATGCTTTACGACATAGAATCCAGACTTCAAAAACGTTTTGAATGCCACATGGCATATGAGATGTTCTAAGAGCTGAAATTGGTATTTCAGATTCATGCCCATGTCAATAGGTATGAGACCTCTGACAAGTACTTTGCCTACAATATGGAGGAGAATAGCTCAGCCAGTGAGCATGTACTCAGAATGTCTGGGTACTACAATCGCTTGAATCAAATGGGAGTTAATCTTCCAGATAATATAGTGATTGATATAGTTCTCTAGTCACTATCACCGAGCTACTAGAACTTCGTGATGAACTATAATGTGCAAGGGATAACGGAAAAGGTTCCGAGCTCTTCGAGATGCTGAAATCGGTGAAGGTAGAAATCAAGAAAGAGCATCAAGTGTTGATGGTTAACAAGACCACTAGTTTCAAGAAAAAAGGGCAAAGGAAAAGAAAGGGAACTTCAAGAAGAATTACAAGCAAGTTGCCACTCCCATGAACAAGCCCAAAGCTAGACCTAAGCCTGAAACTGAGTGCTTATACTGCAAAGGGAATGGTCACTGGAAGTGGAACTACGCAAAATATTTGGCGGATAATAAGGATGGCAAAGTGAACAAATGTATATTTGATATACATGTTATTGATGTGTACTTTACTACTGTTCATAGTAACCCCAGGTGAAAGGAACGATATGGTTGACTAGAGGGGGGGGGGGGTGAATAGGCAACTAACAATTTTTAAGCTTTTCTTTACCAAATTAAACTTCGCAACAAATAGGTTGTCTAGATATGCAACTAAGTGAGCAACCTATATGATGCAATAACAACTAGCACACAAGCAAGCAAGAGATGTAACAATAAGTAAGCTTGCAAAAGTAAAGGCACGAAATAACCAAGAGTGGAGACGGTGAAGACGAGGATGTGTTACCGGAGTTCCTTCCTTTTAAGGGGAAGTACGTCTCCGTTAGAGCGGTGTGGAGGCACAATGCTCCCCAAGAAGCCACTAGGGCCACCGTATTCTCCTCACGCCCTCACACGATGCGAGATGCCGTGATTCCACTATTGGTGCCGTTGAAGGCGGCGACCGAACCTTTACAAGCAAGGTTGGGGCAATCTCCACAACAATCGGAGGCTCCCAACAACAACACCACCACGAAGCTTCACCACAATGGAGTATGGCTTCGAGGTGACCTCAACCGTCCAGGGTGCTCAACACCCAAGAGTAACAAGATCCGCAAGGGATAAGTGGGGGAATCAAATATCCTTTGGTGGAAGTGTAGATCGGGCCCTTGTCACCCAATCCCGAGCAAATCAACAAGTTTGATTGGCTAGGGAGAGAGATCGAGCGAAAATGGAGCTTGGAGCAACAATGGAGCTTAGAGGTGGAAGAGGTAGTCAACTAGAGGTAGAAGACATCCCTTATATAGTCGGGGAAAAGATCCAACCGTTATCCACTAGTTCTGCCCGCGACTCACGGTACTACCGCTCTAAGGGAGCGGTACTACCGCGACGACGCGCGGTACTACCGTGGGTGATCACGGTACTACCGTGGCAGCTGCACAGGCCGGAACAAGCCTGAGCTAGAAGCAGTACTACCGCTGGTGCGGTACTACCGCTCCCCCTTGCGGTACTACCGCAAGGCAGGAGGGTCACGGCCTGGGAAGGGCGCGGACGAAATAAATTTCATCCGTGTCAACTTCCGCAGAAACTAGGGTGGTGCAAAAACCCGACGCGGTACTACCGCCTGAAAGGCGCGGTACTACCATGGTAGGCACGGATGTAAAAAATTTCATCCGCGCCTACTACCGCGACGCAACGGTACTAGGCAGAAGGGCCACGGTACTACAACTCCAAAGGAGCGGTACTACCGTGAGCGCCCGCGGTACTACCGCGCAGGACGAGCGGTACTACCGTGGGTGGCGCGGATGTAAAAAATTACATCCGCCCCTACTACCGCACCGGAGCGGCACTAGGCCAAGGTACCGCGGTACTACCGCGCCAGAGGGGCGGTACTACCGTGACCTGTCGCGGTACTACCGCGTGTACTTGCGGTACTACCGCAAGTACAGCAGTAGTCGTCAGTTTTTCGCACAACAATGATAACGATGGGTAGCTCCAAAGTGCAAGGAAAGGAGGGGCAAGTGTACGTGTGATTCCACCCTACCTTTCCGACGCGGACCCCCTCTTAATAGTACGGCTCTCCTACGACTCAACTCCACCAAAGAGAAATGTAGAACAACGACGGCTTCACTAGTCTTCGAGGGGCACCGAATCATCTTGTGCCTAATGAAGAAGTATCTGTGGGACTCAAGGCACACGATTAGTCTGCACGAGTATTGTCATCAATCACCAAAACACTTAGGGATAAATATGCCCTTACAATCTCCCCCTTTTTGGTGTATTGATGACAACACGGGATTTGCACATAGATAAGATATGTTTAAAGCAGTGGCAAACCCCACTCCTCTAAAATATAGACGAGGCTCCCCCTAGATGTGTGCACTATATATGAATGCTTTGGACTGCATGGCACACAAACTAGGATCAACACTCCCCCTATATTTTAGAGACCAAGACATGATAATAAGCCTAGCATAGCATGAAAGTAGCACAATATAACACAAGCTAGCTAGGATAGATAGAGTGCATATGTCTTACACCATATGAGATAAGATAACCAAGGTTCAAACGATAAAAGCAGCAAAGAGCTCAACTGGCAAACACACAAACTCGCAAAGCCAAATCCCTACGCTCTCTCCCCCTTTGGCATCGAGACGCCAAAAAGGCAGAGAGGACACCTAAACACACAAGAGGTGGCTCAAGCAGAGAAACTGTCCCACTCCTCTGCATCAGACTCCTCCGCAGCTGGAATGGACTCCTCGGCCTCCTCCGCAGAATCAGTCCACTTGAATCCTTGCTTCTCCATCCACTCGGTCTCAGGAGTGATGTGCTCCTCAGACCCGGCAGACACATCCTCGCCATAGAGCTTCAAGATCTTGTTGTGCCGGCGACGACTCTCCTTGGACTCCACGTGAGCCCTGTACTGTCCCTTGGCTTGCATGCAGAAAAGTGACTTCATCTTATCCGTCAACCTCTTGGCCCAAGATGGCCTAGAGTCACTCTGAGTAGGCCTAGCAGAACGGCCCCCAGCAACATCCTCAGCTCCAGCAGCATCCTCATCAACAGCAGCAGCCCTAGCAGCAGACGCCTCAGCACGAGTAGCAGTGTTGGCCCAGTTGGGTTTGACCCTCAGACAAATGGGCTCATGGCGAATCCAGTCTGGAGCCAGGAACTCCTCCGTGGGGTACATCTTCTCCCAAGTCTTCGAAATCAGCAGAAATAGGTAGGGTCCATAAATAGGCACCTTGCGGTTGAACACAGCAAACCGAAGCTCGCACCACATGATGTGAGAGACATCAAGTGGCTGAGTCTGAGATGAGCGAGCCTCCTCGCACAGAAGCATCATGTCCACCATGTAGGCATGAACCTTGTCTTTATCACCGATGCGTGGGAACAGAGAGTTGCGGAAGATGCGGTACATGATATCCAGAAACGGGTTGAGAACCGAGACTATCTTGCCAGTGGCGAGCTTCTTCTCAACCATGAACGGAGTGAGCTTGTCCTTGTCAGCAGAGTCAGTATTGCCGTGAGGGCGAACACCAACAGGAGTGTCAAGTCCATCATCAGCAACTTGAAGTAACTCCATGAACTCCTTCCAGGTAGCAGACAGCTGGCGGCCATTGGTCATCCACGTCATCCTCCTCTCATCATTGGTGTGAAAGTACACTGAGGCAAAGAACTGACAAATGATCTCAGGGTCATAGTCCATGTGGAACGAGATCACATGCTCAATGGCAAACTGCTCCACCAAGTCCAGAGCCTCCCCAAAGTAGTCACGAAACTTGTCCTTCCTCATGTGGTGCATCTCAATCCACTTCACCTCTACATAGGTATTCTACTTGTTCTTGATGACATCCAAGTAGATCTGGGTTTGAGTCTTGTTCCAGAACAGTTCACATCCTCTGATAGTGGAGCGTGGGGTCGCATATGGGTGAAGCTGCGTGATACGGACATACTCTCGAGCGCCTATCTCATCCATGCCCCTGGCGGGCTCCTTGTGCTTGCTGGCGATGGACTTGACATTGCGCTTCGACGCAGATGATCCCTCGGGAACTTCGCCTGGGTTGCGCAGACGCTTGGAACCAGTGTCACGGACGGGATTGGCCCGGCGAGAGCCACCACCTAAAACACACACGCAAAGCACCAAAACAAGTCGAAAAGGATCAATGCAAAGGCTAAAAAGACTGCACATGAAACCCATAGAAGATAAACGAGAAAGTTAGCATGCGATAGAGGTGACCGACGGTAGAACTGCCATGGGGTGTGATACTAAGGTCTTACTAGAGCTCCAGACACGGTAGTACCATGAGGGGTCACGGTAGTACCGTGGCTGGGGCAGTAGTACGACGTTAGTACCGCACGGCGCGCGGTAGTACCGCGCCATAGAAGCGGTAGTACCGTGGGAGCGGTAGTACCGCGCCATACGGGCGGTAGTACCGCGTCGCGTCGGATCAAGCAGGATTTGAATCTGAAAAGACCCGCGAAGCCATGGCGGTGCTACGGTGACCAGATCTAGAGCAAGACAACAATACAAGTATAAATCCTATGCAATACTACACTCCTTCATCCTACTCTTGCAGAGATCTAGCCGAGAAATCTCAAGAACATGCAAGCCTCCCCCAAAACCTAGAAAAACCAAATACAATCAACACGGAGAAGGATTTGGGGAAAACCTTGGTCCATAGCAAGAGCACGTGGTGGGGAACGATCCCACCGGACGGAATCACGGGAGGGCAGCCGGTGGAGGAGATCCGGCGACGAACGCCGGCTCCGTTCGTGAGCACGAGAGAGGAACGGGCTATGAGGAGAGAAAGGGACGAATGGGTATGGGGGAGTTAGAACTCCCCCTCCCCGACCTTATCCCCGCGAGCCCGAACCGGCACGGTAGTACCGCGGGTCATCGCGGTAGTACCGCCCGGGCGGAAGTACCGCGCCGTGGCGGTAGTACCGCTCCATCAGGCGTGAGCTCATGCCGCTTGGGTGCGTAGTACCGTGCTCCCATCAGCGGTAGTACCGTGATTGGCCGCGGTAGTACCGTGGCCGACCGCGGTAGTACCGTGAGCTCATGCCACCAAGGGTTTCGAACAAGAGAGAAAAACACGCCTTTGCATCGAAAAACAGACACAACCCAAAGCAGCACAAAAGCAAAGGAACAACAGTAAAACCCTAAGTAACAAGGTCTCTCGAGGAGAGAGAGGGCGGTGGCCGAAGCCACCTATGTTTGAGTTGGATGGTATGGCACCGCGAAGAATTATCCTTGGGCCCATGACCAAAACTCGTCTTTGAAGCACAAGTACCATCAAAAATGGCTAATGTGAAAGAGGTGATCTATTTATGCATAATGGGGGGAGAGAGAGTTCATTGAGAGAACAACACTCCCCCTATGTCCATGCCTACATCTAAACTAGACAACAAGTTGAGTGTGGTGGGGGGTGCACGGGTTCAAGTCACATTGCTCAAATCAATGATATTTAGCTCATGCCTTAACTCGCGAAATCTTGCTTCATCCAATGGCTTCGTGAATATATCTGCAAGGTTATCATGAGTGTTGACATACTTGAGCTCGATCTCCCCTCGCCGAATGTGATCCCGAATGAAGTGATACCGAATCTCAATGTGCTTCGTCTTGAAGTGTTGCACCGGGTTGAGGGAAATCTTGATGGCACTTTCATTATCACACCAAAGAGGCACTTTGTCACAAGTGACACCGTACTCCTTTAAAGTTTGCCTCATCCATAGGAGTTGAGCACAACAACTACCGGCCGCCACATACTCCGCTTCGGTGGACGAGAGAGACACACAACTTTGTTTCTTGGAAGACCAACTTACCAAAGAGCAGCCAAGAAATTGACACCCTCCGGAAGTGGACTTCCTATCCACTTTGTCTCCCGCCCAATCGGAATCCGTGAAACCTTCAAGCTTGAAGTTTGCTCCTCTTGGGTACCATAAGCCAAAGTTTGGGGTATGAGCCAAATATCGAAAGATTATGACCGCCACAAAGTGACTTTCCTTTGGTGCGGCTTGAAAACGTGCACACATCCCCACACTCAACATGATATCCGGTCTAGATGCACAAAGGTAAAGCAAGGATCCAATCATGGAGCGATATACCTTTTGATCCACCGCTTTACCATTGGGATCGATGTCAAGTTGGCACTTGGTAGGCATTGGTGTAGTAGCCGGCTTGACATCACTTAGCTTGAATCTTTTAAGCATGTCTTGAGTATATTTGGCTTGGTTGATGAAGGTTCCTTCTCTTCTTTGCTTGATGTCGAAACCAAGGAAGAACTTCAACTCTCCCATCGAAGACATCTTAAACTTGGAGGTCATGAGAGCGGCAAATTCTTCATTGAAAGCTTTGTTAGGGGAACCAAAGATAATATCATCAACATATAGTTGGCATACAAACAACTCCCCGTTGACCTTCTTAGTAAAAAGAGTGGGGTCGATTAGCCCTACTTCAAAACCACGATCTTGTAGCAACTCTGTAAGGTGGTCATACCACGCACGTGGGGCTTGTTTAAGGCCATAGAGTGCCTTATCGAGTTGATACACGTGATCCGGAAAGTAGGGATCCTCGAACCCGGGGGGTTGCTTGACATAGACCAATTCATTAATGGGACCATTAAGAAAAGCACTTTTCACATCCATTTGTTGCAACTTAAAGTTGTGATGGGAAGCATAAGCAATCAACAAACGAATGGATTCAAGACGAGCAACAGGAGCGAAGGTTTCACCGTAGTCGATACCCTCGACTTGGGAGTAGCCTTGTGCTACCAATCTTGCCTTGTTGCGAATGATGTTCCCATGGGCATCTTGCTTGTTCTTGAAGATCCACTTGGTCCCAATGACATTGTGGTTCCCGGATGGTCTTGGCACCAATCTCCACACCTTGTTATACTCGAAGTTGTTGAGTTCTTCATGCATGGCATTGAGCCAATCCGGGTCTTCGAGCGCCTCATAGACCTTTTGGGGTTCAACACAAGAGACAAACGCGTGATGTTCACAATAGTTTGCCAATTGTCTACGAGTGCTTACCCCTTTACGAAGGCTTCCAACCACATTTTCCATGAGATGGCCTTGGTTTGTGAGCTTGGAAGCAATCTTCGCGGCACGACGCTCTAATTCCTCCTCGCGTGTGGAAGGAGGAGGGTTGACTTGATGATCTTGAGCGCCGTCTTGAGTTTGTTCTTGATCTTGAGGTTGATCTTGATCTTGAACTAGCTCGAGGGGAAGAACTTGACCTTGGGCATCATTTAGTGGTTCATCACCGTCTTGAGGTAGATCTTGCCCTTGGTCTTGTTCACGAGGTTGAGGGCCTTCACGTTGTTCTTCGGAAGCGTGTGGGTCTTGATGAGGTGATGGCTCTACTTGAGTAGAGCATTGTCCTTCTCCTTCGGCCACAAGGGGTTCCTCAATGGGTAGGATGTGACCAATACCCATTCTTCTTATGGATTGGGGAGGAATTTCATCACCTATATCACAAGTACCACTTTGCTCCACTTGGGAGCCGTTATTTTCGTCAAACTCCACGTTACACGTCTCCTCAATGAGTCCGGTGGACTTGTTGAGGACACGGTAAGCATGAGAGTTTGTAGCATAACCAACAAATATGCCCTCATGAGCTCTAGCTTCAAATTTAGACAACCGAACACCTTTCTTGAGAATGAAACACTTACAACCGAACACCCGGAAGTACTTGAGGTTGGGCTTGTTGCCGGTGAGGATCTCATAAGGAGTCTTGTTCAAGCCTTTGCGAAGATGAGCCGATTGGATGCATGACATGCTGTGTTGATGGCTTCGGCCCAAAAGTTGTATGGAGACTTGAACTCCGCCATCATGGTCCTTGCCGCATCCATCAACGTCCGGTTCTTCCTCTCCGCAACACCATTTTGTTGAGGGGTATAAGGTGCCGCATATTGATGCTTGATCCCCTCGTCACTAAGAAACTCATCCAAGGAGTAGTTCTTGAACTCGGTGCCGTTGTCGCTTCTTATTGTCAAGATCTTTGCATCATGTTGACGTTGAGCTTCATTTGCAAAGTTGATGACGGTTTGTTGGGTCTCACTCTTCCTCTTGAAGAAGTATACCCAAGTATATCTTGAGTAATCATCCACAATCACCAAGCAATACTTTCTTCCTCCAAGACTATCAAAAGATGGAGGCCCAAAGAGATCCATGTGAAGGAGCTCCAAGGGTCTCTTTGAGTAGATGATGGTTGAGGGAGGGTGTGCCTTTTCATGAAGCTTTCCTTCGATACAAGCACTGCACGCACGATCTTTGGCAAAACTCACATTTGTTAGTCCACGAACATGGTCCCCCTTGAGGAGACTTTGCAAAGATCTCATATTGACGTGGGCCAAACGGCGATGCCAAAGCCATCCCACGTCAACTTTAGCCATTAGGCATGTCGCGGTCTTAGTGGGTTGCTCCGAAAAGTTAACCACATAGAGACCGTTCTCGACATGCCCAACAAAGGCTACTTTAAGAGTCTTGCTCCACAAGAGGGCCACGGCATCAATATTAAAGAATGTGGCAAAACCCATGAGTGCAAGTTGACGAACGGAAAGTAAATTGAATGCAAGGGACTCAACAAGCATGACTTTCTCGATCGTTAGATCATGAGAAATGACAACCTTGCCGAGGCCCAATACCTTAGAATGTGATGCATCACCCCACTCGACATTGGTGGGCATAGATGGAGTCTCTTGCACATCCACCACCAAGTCCTTGCTCCCGGTCATATGATTTGTTGCTCCACTATCGAGCAACCATGATCCCCCACCGGAAGCAAACACCTACACGAGATCAATGCTTGGTTTTAGGTACCCATTTAGTAATGGGTCCTTTGATGTTAGTAACAAGGGCCTTGGGAACCCAAATAGACCATTCAATGTACTCATAAGGAGAACCAACAAATTTAGCATAAACATGTCCATCACTAGCACGGCACAACACATATGAAGGGTTAAAGTCGCCGGCTTTGTTTGAGGAAACGTTCTTGCCCTTTTGAACATCAACTTCCTTCACTTTCTCCTTCTTCTTCTTGGAAGCTCCGTCTCCCTCTTTCACAAAAGTTTGTTTGAGGGGAGGAGGACGGTTGGCCTTGTTGATCTTCTTCTTCTGGCTCTTGGACTTGGGTGCAAACCCAATTCCTTCTTTGCCCATAACTTTCTTTTGATTGCTCAAAAGGTCGTTGAGGTTTTTCTCACCTTGAATGCAAGTCACAAGGCCCTTCTCAAGTTGATCCTTCAACTTAGCATTTTCCTCCATAAGATGCACATGCTCACAACAAGGGTTAGTAGCACATGCATTATCAATTAATACCATATGAGGAAAGGTGGCTTTTTCCTTGATTAGCTTAACTTGGATTTGAGCATGAGACTCTTTGAGGGTAGCATGAGTACCCTTTAAGACCTTGTGGGCCTTGTCAAGTATCTCAAACTCCTCTTTGAGTCTAGCATGATCAACCCCAAGTTTAGCCTTCTCGGAGGTTAGCACACGAGACATGACAAGAGCATGATCAAGATCTTTCTTTAACTTAGCATGGGCATCATTGTGTGACTCCTCGAGAGTCAAATGATGCACACGCTCTTCCTCAAGAGCATTTGAGAGATCCGATATCTCATCGGCATAGTCACGACTATGACCTTCCATCTTGTAGATGGTTTCTTTGTGAGCCTCGATCATGTCATTGGCCTCACCAAGTTGTTCCAAGAGAGCAACAAAGTGCTTCTTGGACTTTCCCTTGAGCTTACTCATGAAGGACTCTAATTCATTCACTTCCTCATTAGACTCAACATGTCCATCAATGCAATCCTCCACGGAGGGATTAGAAATGATGGTGGTTGTGATGTTGGGGGTTACCTTGTTTGAAGCCTTCGCCATGAGGCATCTAGCAGTGATGTTTTCGTTGGGTGATTCGAAGAGAGACACCCGAGGAGTAGCAATGGCAATGGATGCCATGGCCGTTGCTTCTTCATTCTCATCATCATCGTCATCCTCTTGGTATTCTTCTTGAACCACCAACCCACGAGTGGGAGTCTTCTTGGCGAAGTTGTTCTTGTTGGGGACGGACTTGGCTTTGTCTTTCCGAATGAACTTGCCACCATTGTCTTCCCTCTTCTCGTAAGGACAATCCGCAACAAAATGGCTCACATTGCCACAGTTGAAGCAAGTTCTAACTCGTTGCTTGCCCTTGACGCCACTTGAGTTATTCTTGTTGAAGTTGGGTCTTGAGCTCTTCTTGCTCCAAAATTGTCTTGAAGCAAGGGCCATGTGCTCATGGTAGTCGAACTTGGTGTCTTCGGGGTTGCTTTCCTCATCTTCCACTTCTTCCTCTTCTTCGACAATGACCTTGGCCTTCAAGGCAAGGTTAGGCTTCTTAGCTCTTTGAGAACGGAGCACCGCATTTTCGGCGGTCTTGTCCAAGATGCTCATTGCAACGAACTCATCCAACACTTCACTTGAGGTCATGGTGTGGAAGTCCGGTCGTTGACGAATGACGGAGGACATGGCTTTGTTGTAGGGCATCATGGCCTTGAGGAACTTTCGCTTGATCCAATTCTCATCCGTGTCCTTGCTTCCATGATCTCGAAGTGCCACCGCGAGTTTGGTTACTCTTCGAAAGAGCTCACGAGGTTCTTCATCTTCTTTCATTGCAAACTCGTCGGCTTCATCTTGCACCACTTCATAGTTGGACCGTTGAATGCTAGCACTTCCACGATAGAGGCCCTCAACACATTTCCATGCTTCTTTAGCAACGACATGGGGTCGAAGGTGAGGGAGATCTTCGGGAAGAATTGCATCTTGAATGATGAAGAGAGCACTCTCATTGAATTGATTGTCCACGGCTTCTCGAGGGGTGAAGTTGCTTGGGTCATGAGGATAAAAACCTTCTTCAATGACTCTCCAAAGGTTAGTGTTCACATGTTTCAAATGACGCTTAAAGCGATAGACCCAATTATCAAAATCTACACCTTTTTCATACTTAGGAGGTGGACCGGCATGATTCAAATGAGTGGAGGGGATAGGCCCTCCATAGACCGGGGGTTCCACATGGGCAAAGATGCCGGTGCCATTTCTACCACTAGTAGAAGGACTCTTTTCATTGTTAGCTTCCCCCTTATCGGAGAAAGCATCCGTCACCTTGTTAGTGGGATCACCCACTTTCATAGGTGCGGTAGATAGTTTAAGTCCCTCTAAGAAATCATTAAACATGCTTTTAACCTCGACCGTCATGGAGGTTTTCAATGTGTCCAAAGCCACATTGAACTCCTCACGAGAGACCGAGGTTCCCCCTTCGGCCGAAGATGAGATAGGATTCACACCGGAGTGTTCCTCCACACCATCGTGGGTGTCAACCATACTCTTCGGACGGTGAAGTCCTTAATAAAGAGACGAGGCTCTGATACCAATTGAAAGGAACGATATGGTTGACTAGAGGGGGGGGGGGTGAATAGGCAACTAACAATTTTTAAGCTTTTCTTTACCAAATTAAACTTCGCAACAAATAGGTTGTCTAGATATGCAACTAAGTGAGCAACCTATATGATGCAATAACAACTAGCACACAAGCAAGCAAGAGATGTAACAATAAGTAAGCTTGCAAAAGTAAAGGCACGAAATAACCAAGAGTGGAGACGGTGAAGACGAGGATGTGTTACCGGAGTTCCTTCCTTTTAAGGGGAAGTACGTCTCCGTTAGAGCGGTGTGGAGGCACAATGCTCCCCAAGAAGCCACTAGGGCCACCGTATTCTCCTCACGCCCTCACACGATGCGAGATGCCGTGATTCCACTATTGGTGCCGTTGAAGGCGGCGACCGAACCTTTACAAGCAAGGTTGGGGCAATCTCCACAACAATCGGAGGCTCCCAACAACAACACCACCACGAAGCTTCACCACAATGGAGTATGGCTTCGAGGTGACCTCAACCGTCCAGGGTGCTCAACACCCAAGAGTAACAAGATCCGCAAGGGATAAGTGGGGGAATCAAATATCCTTTGGTGGAAGTGTAGATCGGGCCCTTGTCACCCAATCCCGAGCAAATCAACAAGTTTGATTGGCTAGGGAGAGAGATCGAGCGAAAATGGAGCTTGGAGCAACAATGGAGCTTAGAGGTGGAAGAGGTAGTCAACTAGAGGTAGAAGACATCCCTTATATAGTCGGGGAAAAGATCCAACCGTTATCCACTAGTTCTGCCCGCGACTCACGGTACTACCGCTCTAAGGGAGCGGTACTACCGCGACGACGCGCGGTACTACCGTGGGTGATCACGGTACTACCGTGGCAGCTGCACAGGCCGGAACAAGCCTGAGCTAGAAGCAGTACTACCGCTGGTGCGGTACTACCGCTCCCCCTTGCGGTACTACCGCAAGGCAGGAGGGTCACGGCCTGGGAAGGGCGCGGACGAAATAAATTTCATCCGTGTCAACTTCCGCAGAAACTAGGGTGGTGCAAAAACCCGACGCGGTACTACCGCCTGAAAGGCGCGGTACTACCGTGGTAGGCACGGATGTAAAAAATTTCATCCGCGCCTACTACCGCGACGCAACGGTACTAGGCAGAAGGGCCACGGTACTACAACTCCAAAGGAGCGGTACTACCGTGAGCGCCCGCGGTACTACCGCGCAGGACGAGCGGTACTACCGTGGGTGGCGCGGATGTAAAAAATTACATCCGCCCCTACTACCGCACCGGAGCGGCACTAGGCCAAGGTACCGCGGTACTACCGCGCCAGAGGGGCGGTACTACCGTGACCTGTCGCGGTACTACCGCGTGTACTTGCGGTACTACCGCAAGTACAGCAGTAGTCGTCAGTTTTTCGCACAACAATGATAACGATGGGTAGCTCCAAAGTGCAAGGAAAGGAGGGGCAAGTGTACGTGTGATTCCACCCTACCTTTCCGACGCGGACCCCCTCTTAATAGTACGGCTCTCCTACGACTCAACTCCACCAAAGAGAAACGTAGAACAACGACGGCTTCACTAGTCTTCGAGGGGCACTGAATCATCTTGTGCCTAATGAAGAAGTATCTGTGGGACTCAAGGCACACGATTAGTCTGCACGAGTATTGTCATCAATCACCAAAACACTTAGGGATAAATATGCCCTTACACCAGGGTATTTGATACCAGTTCAGTTACTAAGATTAGTAATTGAAAACAGCAGTTGCAAAATGACGAGAGACTAGTTAAGGATGAGGTGGCGATGTGTGTTGGAGGTAATTCCAAGGTTGATATGATCACCATCACACTCTCTCTCTACCTTCGGGATTAGTGTTGGGCCTAAATAGATGTTATTTGGTGTTTGCGTTGAGCATGAATATGATTAGATCATGTTTATGTAAATATGTTTAACCTAGTATCCACGATTCAGCCCATTATGATTAAACATGTTTGCAATGACAATTAGAGATTATAGTTTCTCATGCCATGCATAAGTAGCTAGGAGTGGATAATGATTTATCTTGGATATCAACATTGCGTTAAAATGATTGTGATGTAGTATGATGATATGGTATGCTCCTCTGAATGTTCGAGTGTCTTGACTTGGCACATGCTCACGCATGTAGTTGAATCAAAACCAACATAGCCTCTATGATATTTATGTTCATGTTGTTCATATCCTACTCATGCTAGTGTCCAATGTTACCTATGCATAATGCATGTTCATGACCGTTGTTGCTCTCTAGCTGGCCGCTTCTCAATCTAATTTCTAGCCTTCGCCTGTACTAAGTGGGAATCCTGCTGGTACATCAAAAACCTTGAGCCCAAAAGTTATTCCAGATGAGTCCACCATACCTACCTATATGTGATATTACCCCGCCGTCCTAAGTAAATTTGCATGTGCCACCTCTAAATACTTCCAATAAATATCTGCTTTGTGTGCCTGGATCATTCATGGAACGATAGGAGGTGGTCGGTATCTTCCATGCTAAGTGGGTTATTCTCAGGTGAGTGTTTATTCACTCGCCATCGCACGAGAAAAGGGCGGTAATAGGGATGCCCAGTCCCAAATTGCAAACAGAAAAAGCTTACAAATAATCAAACAAAACTCCCAATGGAGTCAAAACCTTTACTTTTATCTCTTGGGAACCGCCACTAGCGTGCTTAGCATGAAAGATAACTGATAGTCACGAAGTAAATGAGAAGGGTGCATGTCTCAAAATATCATTTACCTCTGTTTAAAAACTTGAGCTCTGGCAACTCTGCAAATCACTGCTTCCCTCTGCGAAGGGACTATCTATTTACTTTAATGTTGTGTCATCACCTTCTAAAATAAGCGCCAGAACCTGAGAGCACTCCTGTCATGACTTATGCATTGTGTGCAGCTAATGTTGGGTGCATCATGACTAGATCTTTTATACCATGAATTACAATGTTTAGTCGCTGCTTGAACTTTGGAGGTGCTCTGCATTTATGTTTTGCGGTCTCAGAAAGGGCTAACGAGATACCACTATTGTCATACTATATCATGGTTGTTTTGACAACATGTTGCTGTTTGAGATATCTTATTATTGCTCGCTAGCTGTCATGGAATTGTCATGGCAGATGTCCTAGTGTGAGGACTTAGTCATGGAGCCATCGTGATGAGGTTAGCTTAAAGGGGTTAATCAGGACAAAGGACACGAGGAGTTTATACTGGTTCTGCCCCTTATGATGAAGGTAAAAGCCTAGTCCAGTTTGTAGTTAGTATTGCTAGGGTTTAGATGAGCAGGGAGCGAATACGCTTGACCCGTCTCTCAATCTGTTGTTTCTTCTCCTAAGACGCCGCTAGGACGTCCCCTTATATACATGGGTTGACGCCCTGCGACCCTCAGAGTCCCGACCGGTTTATACAACGTATCCGGCTCGGTGACCTTTCTCATATGCCTTACAATACAAGTTTACATACATGGCGATTTATAATCATGGGCCTTAAGCCGCCGCCGGGTCTGGGCCCTCTACTAAGCCTATCTATGAACCACCATATGATCCTAGGCTTCATTGTGATGAATCGTCATAGGGATGACCCGACCCCTCCTGGGCGGGTCATACCTAATAGTTATATCCCCAACATTAGGCCCTAGGTTGATTTGAACTTCTTCATGTCAATCTTCAAGATTTAGAAAAATTCTTCCACATCTGTTGTGAAAACCTTGTGACCCGCCATGACATCATCTCCAGGAATTTCGGAAACCCGACACGACGTCATCTTTAACGGATCTTTATCTTAATGTCTTCCCGAAAATCGAGGCGTGCCATTAGCTGGATAACCATTATTTGGCCTCCTCGTCTTTCGTGCCTGCCTGTTTCCCTATCTCCTTATAAATAGGACCGTAGAGCCACCTCCACTCTTCTCCTTCTCCTTTCTTCTTCCTTGCAACGCGTCATCCCGTATGAACCTCGCCACTGTCGACCTCCGTCTTCGACCTCAACTCCAGCCGCTGCATCACCCTGAGTAGTCCAGAAAACTGCGGTTCCACTCCACTGTTCTCACAACATCATTAAGCCTTCTTTCCCTCGTCTTGGATCCGTCATTAGGGTTTGTCGGTGTTCATCAGTGTTCATCGCTGTCCTTCCTTCTCTTTACTTAGATCCATAGTTTAGATCCAAAAACCATAGGAAACTTGTGCGGTAGTAGTTTTAGCACTTGTTTTAATACTACAATATATATCCCCATCGCAACAGATCTCCTCTAGGGCACCTCTGCTTTTCCACTGTCATGAATTTTTTTTTCTTAACAGCGGTAGATCCAAATTTGTAACCTCAATCCTGCGAAATCTGTTTGTCCCAGTACTTAGCAAATTTTGCTTTCGGCAACTCTTGAATATCTTAGTCATGGCGGCTTACTCTGCCGGTTTATCTTTACTTCATATATCATTAGCCCTTGTTTAAGCCGCCATTAAAAACATGTACTGTAACTGTTTAGCTAGCCATCCCGCCAACTGATTTGAGCCAGCAAATTATTTCCTTTTAGATTGTCCTTTCAACATGCTGCCGAAGACGATGACAACTTGCAACTAGGTTCCTTCCACAGCCACCGAGAGCACTTTGAAGGATTTTGTCACTGTTGGATACTTACCAGAGAAAAGTGTCTTGCATTATTGTGCTCCTGACCCGGCTGAAGGGAGATCTCAGCCCAAAGATGGTGAAATCATTGTCTTTACTGACCATATGACCTAGGGCTTCTCACCGCCCGGCTCAAAATTCTTTAGGGATGTCCTGCAATTTTTCAAACTCCATCCGCAAAATATTGGACCCAATTCCGTATCGAACATCTGTAACTTCCATGTTTTTTGTGAAGTATACCTTCAAGAAGAACCCAACATCGAGCTTTTCAGAGAACATTTCTACCTGAACCGCTAGAATGAGTACACCAATGGTCCCAGCTTGGAACTTGGCGGGATTTCAATTCAACGCAGATGAGATGCCATCTTCCCTCAAGTAGTCCTACCAAGCCATCCCAAGGATTGGAATCAAACATGGTTCTATTGCAAAGACATCTCACCGTCTGATGAAAATCCAATGTCGAGTTATCGTGCTGATCGTCTCGATGCAACGTACCAACTTCCTGATAAACTCACCCCTGCCAAACCCAAGAAACTTGTCCCCAAAATCAAAAAAGTTCAAGCCTTGCTAGGAAATGGTTTGACCGGAGTCGACTTAATCCGCTGCTGGGTCGCATGGCGGATCATACCTTTAAGCCACCGACCCGGCTTGATGTGTTCATACACCGGAGGAACTGATGATCCTTTACGTCATAACTCCCTGCGTTTGACTGAAGAGGCCATCGTTGAGATGGCAACCACACTTGTTAACAACAAATATGAAGACTGCAGCCTAGTGGGTTTGAACCCTTTCTGCAAGCTTAACCCGGCGCCAGAGGTAAATCTTTTGACTTCTTTTTCCTCAGCAGTTAATTATTGCATGAATTTCAACATGTTATCCTTCCACAAGCTAAGTTTGACTTCTAGAAGGCCAAATATGACCATGAGGCTGCCAAAAAGGCTAGGGCTACTGCGAGAGCCACCAAAAAGACTGTTAGGAAGTCTAAGAAGAAACCCACTGCCTCTGAATTACTTAAGCTGGATGATACCTCTGAGTCGGAGGTAGCCCTCGACTCTCTTGGCTTATTATTTAGCAACCTTATTGACACTAACTATTGCCAGGATGACACGGGGGCCAGCTAGGCAGTCGAAGAAGAGGTAACCATTATTTCCTCCGACTCAAAACCTTTACAAAGGTAGAAACTTCGGCGGGTAACCCAGAAAGTAAGGTTTTTACACCCTTTGGCTTATTTGGATCCTCATTTTCTTTTGAAACAACAACAACATGAGAGCCGTCACCAGACCCGGACCGGCGGAGATGACGATTTATCCTCCGGCTTACCGAACACTCCTTGGAAGCATCAAAATGAGGTTCTTTTTAACCTTAATCCCTGTATTTACCAATGAGCTACTTTTATTAATCTCTCAATTTTGATTCCATCCTTGCAGGAGATTTCCCGTTCCCCCTGTGGCGATTCATCACAAACTCAACTGAAGGCTTTCAAGACTGCTCCTGGGTAATAATAAATGTCTTTATTCTGTACCTTTATACCTTTATCGTTGTATTGACTTATCCAAATCCTTTTCAGTGGTCAAGCAAAGCCCAAAAAAGCAAAGGTGACAAAGTCGGTCGAGGATCCGAAAACTGCTGAATCGGATCAGTCAACCTTTGTGCTAGAACACGCTAAACAGCCAGAGGACCCTGCTCTCAATGTTCAACCGGATTTACCTGAGCCGTCTGCTGATGAAACTGCTATTGACCCATCAAGTATTGAGCCATCAAGCTAAGCCAACCCGTCGGAGAGGCATGGTGATGACGTTTTAATCACTGGTACCGGATTCGTTGAACCGGGGAACCCAACTGTTCTAGCAAAACACTCTGCCAAACAAGAAGTTATGGAAAGTCAGAAAGTGAGGTTTGATGTCTCCCACTATGCTCACCTGAGTATTAGTGAAGTGTTATTTGGTTATCTCAGTCAAGTGCACTCCAGCCGCGATTCAGAAATTGAGATGGTCAAACAGATGCACCAAAAATATAAGGTACATTCTCCGGTTCATATAACTTATATACCCTGCCAGCCTCCAAGTCTTTTGATTATGATAAGACTAGCACATATGCCTGTGCATTGCAACAGAAGAGATTTTTTTGTGAGCAACATCGGGAGATATAATTGATGTGTCCATCAAAACGGTCTCCACAATAGTGGGGCGATAGAGTAGAGAGTTGTGGTGTTCTCGTGGATCATGTTTGGCCCACGAGATCTTTGTAGTAGTGGAGTTGGTCGGAGTGGCGGCCACTACCCAACTCGTGCTTTTTTTTCCTTCAGGTCCGCCTCCTTGTCGAAGTTGTGGTGACCTCCTGATTTTTCAAAAAAAATGCGAGCATATTTTTTGAAAAAATGATTAATTTCTATAGAAAGGAAATAAAACTTGAAATAGGAAGATTTTTAAAATTCACAAACATTTTTTGAAAACGTGATCATTTCTAAGGTGGGAGAAATGAAGATTTTTCGAATTTGTGAAGAATTTCTGAAAATGGAAACTTGTTTTGAACATTCAAAACAATTTTTAAAAATGTATTTTCAATCACGAACATTATTTTCAATTTGTGGCCATTTCAATAAAAATAATATTTTTCTAATTTCTATTATTTTTAAAATGAAATTTATTTTACAAATCTCGAACAATTTTGGAATTCTTTTTGCAAAAATGCAAACATTTTTTGAATATCAAACAAATGTTGAAAGAGAATAAAAAATTTAAAGTTCCAAATATTTTTGAAAATGGAAAGAAATTTTGCAATTCTAAGATTTAACGAAAATTTGTACAGGAAATGAAATTTTGGAAAATTTAAAAAAATAAATTTATGGAAAAAGGAAAAAATAACTTGAAAGGGGAAAAATATAAAAGGAAAAAAATGGAAACAGGCCGGCCCAATATTGGGCGACCCATGAGAAGCTCCAATTATATGACGCTCCATGCGATAACTAAGGTTCCCAGCTGTGTGCGCAGGATATAAATGGGTTGCTATTCTGGGCCTTAGCGCGTCTGGCCCAGGCACGAAATTCGGGACAAAACTCTTTTTGTTTCTTTTCTAGCAGATGGATTACAAAATTTATTTATTTTCGAATTTCCATTATTTTTACAATGAAAATTAATTTACAAATCCTAAACAATATTTGAATTCTTTTTGCGAGAATGTGAACATTTTTTAATTTCAAATCGATAATCAGACCGTTTGGAAGTTGGGTTTGGACCAGTCAAAGCCATGTACGGCGACAAATTCAGCTTCATCGTTAATCAGACCAGACAGATCGATATCAGGGGCGAAAGTGTGCTTACGAATGGGTGGAATTAAATCCATCACTTTATATGAAGGAGTCGGCATCTTCTGGTTATCTGCATCATAACCTGGCATATATTTGGTGAGGTTGGTCTCTTCGGCAACGATTGTAGCATGAGAGTGAATTTCCTTGACACAAGAAGCAAAGTCTTCTTGGTCGAAAGGAGTTCCATCTTCTTTGAGACTAGGATATCCACTGGCTACATCCGCCGGGTCTAATTCCGGTACCCAGGCTTTGGCATGGCTTAAAGTTGTTATAGCTCCGGCTCTAGCACAAGATCGCTTGATTTGTTGGAACCTAGCGGGCAAGATGGATAGCTTCTTCAAGACATCACTTAATAGAGTCGGCCCTTGATTCACTGGGGAGATAGTGGCAAGAGTTCGCTGAGCTCCGGTGTACAATTGTTCAACAAGCATGTAAACCGCCTTGAGCTTTACCACTGTATCTCGGCTCAGATTTCTGCTCCTGGGACCTGTAAAGTTTACACAATTGGTTAAGTGGCGGCTTATATTATGATGACAAATATTCACTTTGAGTAAGTAATAAGGTGACTTGCCGAAGATTGCAGACACCATCTGAGACACATTGTTCTTTAAGCCAGCGAGTTTAGCAGTCACCTCTTCCAGGGCCGCCTCAACTTTCTCAGCACGCTGCGTCAAGGCAGTCTTCTCATTGGCCCAAGCCTCTTTCTCCGTAGTAAAGTCGGTCTTCAGTTTTTATGCTTTAGACACACTCAACTGGAATTTGGATTTAGCCTTTTTTGTCTCAGTCTCCTGAGCCGCCAGCCGGGTCTTAGCTTCAGACAGTTGAGTTTCCAGTTCTGTGGTCGCAGCCTGAATACAGCATAAGTTTGTTCAGTTTCAAGGCGGATTAAAAAAATACAAGTCCCAAGTGCTTTACAAGCAACAACACTTGGCACTTGGGGGCTAATGTCTATCAACAAAAGTTTTCAAAGGAATTGGCTCTTTCTAGAAAGTCCCAAGTGCTTTGCAAGCAATAACACTTGGCACTTGGGGGCTAATGCATATTGATTGTTTTTCTTATTAAAGATGAGACGGGTGTGATAGTTCTAGCCGACTCATGAGAGGATATGCAATTAAATTTTGGTCTTCTACATAATGACTAGTAGGACCGGCTCATTCATACCGATTAAACCGGCCCTTGGGGACTACACATGCAAAATTGAAATACTATTAGTGTCGTGGTTCTAAGCCTGACAGTAGAGTGGGGGGTAGGTATGGAGAGGCAAGGTCCTAGCTATGGAGAGGTTGTAAGCACAAAGGATGTACGAGTTCAGGCCCTTCTCGGAAGAAGTAACAGCCCTACGTCTCGGAGCCCGGAGGCGGTCGAGTGGATTATGAATGTATGGATTACAAGGTGCCGAACCCTTCTGCCTGTGGAGGGGGGTGGCTTATATAGAGTGCGCCAGGACCCCAGCCAGCCCACGTAGGAGAGGGTTTAAGGTGAGTTAAGTCTGGGGCGTTACTGGTAACGCCCCACATAAAGTGCCTTTACTATCATAAAGTCTACTTGATTACAGGCCGCTGCGGTGCAGAGTGCCTCTTGACCTCCTGGTGGTCGAGTGAGTCTTCGTGGTCGAGTCCTTCAGGCCAGTCGAGTGAATCCTCGTTGGTCGACTGGAAGGCGACCTCTTCTAAGGATGTCCTAGGGTAAGTTACTTGGAACAGGTCCATGACCCTACCCTAGGTACATAACCCCATCATTAGCCCCCGAATGGATTGAGGCTTCGAGTGAAGAAGGAGTTGATGTCGTTTCCGATTAACCTTTGCGCTCTAGTTGTGCGCTGTTCTGGATCAAAGAATCTCTTTGTTGACAGGGAGCAATTTGCCTTCGGTCGACTCGATCCATTCTATTTTTGCGTCGAGTGATCTTTCGAGCTTCGACGATCTCCGAGCGACGGATCGCCGGAAACACCGCGTCTGACAGACTGATTTGCCGCTCGCGGATTCCGCGGGATGCGAAATTTGAGGGCGCGCGCGAAGCGGGGCAGACCGCGGCGTTCGGATGGAACGGGGCATAGACGCCTCGATCTCCGCGCCGCCTTTTTCGCCACGTATCCAGTCTCCATAACTGCTCCCAGATATGATTAGATCGACCGGGCCCACATGTCAGCCACTCGGAAGGGACCTTATAAATGCGCCCGGCGAGGATTTCTGTGCTGTGCCTCAGCATTCTCCCTTTCTCCCTCTGCTTCCTTCCTCCCTGCTCAGCGTGCTCGCTCTCGCTCCCGCACCACTTCCCTTCGCGCATCTCACCGGCGACCATGGCCAAGGAGAAGACGGCAGCGCTGGAGCGTGCAAAGAAGGCGTCGGCATCGGAGAAGGCGAAGGGGAGATCCACCAGCCGCAGAGGGTCCTCGTCCAGATCCCGCCTGCCGAAAG